>NC_134900.1:12283542-12286042 GCF_041734735.1 Babylonia areolata | reverse complement strand
AAGGATAATTAAAACTGGAAACTTGAAAACTTGTGGAGGGGGTGGGGAGGTGCGGAGGGTGGGAGGGGGGGGGGCGAAGGGGTTGGTTGTCTGTCAGTCGAAGGAGGTAAGAAGTGGGATGGGGTGGTGGGGGGGGGGGGGGGGGGGTAGGGTTCGAAACATGAAAGAAGATAATCCCCATACGTTATATAGAGGGGCAAAATTCAACCTTTTTTTTTTTTTTTTTTTGAAGACAGTAAAGAGAAACAACTAATTAGCGAAACACATTCTTTCAAACGAAAAACAACAACAACAACAGTTTTCAATGCAGTTCATCCACTGACCGTTGGTCGGGGAGGGGGGAGGGAGGTGGGAGGAGGAGAGGGAGGAGGGACTCTTCACTGAGTCTTTTGACTTCACCAGTGAAACAATTGCAACTATTTTTCCAACACAGCCCCAAATTCTGACCTTTTTTTCCGAAATATCCTTCCTGTTTCTGGAACATCTTGTCAGCAACACACACACACACACACACACACACACACACACACACAATAACAGGCCCTGGATCGCATGGCCATTTTTTTTTTATTCAGGGTCACCAAGGCAACGGTAGCATGGAGAGATTTTATTGGCTAATAGACAGCACCCACCCACCTCCACCCCCACCCCCCACCCCCGCACCTCTGTGTTATATTTCATCTCTCACTGTTTCAGTGTCCGGAAACTGTTTCAGTCCTCAGAACGTTGCAGGCCCTGTGCTGAACACCGCCTGTCTGTCTGTCTGTCTGTCTGTCTGTCTGTCTGGCCATTCGTTTCCATTATCTAGCAACTTTACTAATAATTGGTGAAGCTTGGGTGGATTTATACTGCCTTCTCTTCAGAAACTCCGGGAATGCTCGCTCGTTCGCTCGCACGCACGCACGCACGCACGCACGCACGAACGAACATACACACACACACACACACACACACACACACACAGAGACGACTAGCTGTTTCTGTGCTTCATTGACATCTTAAAACGTAACTCACACATACAAAGAAGTTACATACATATCTCTGTTCTTAGTTTTGGTAGCGGAGGTGACGATGTCTTTCCGTGTGCTTAACTCTCTCCATACGAACGGCGAAAGAGACGACGTTAACAGCGTTTCACCCCAGTTACCACCATCAAAATATTGCAAGTGGAAGCCTCTTATACTGAAGAGGTGAATGTTGACAAAGAATACCACAGTTCTGACGACGGAAGCTAAAGGTTGGGTCATTGAGACACCCACTGGACATCCGAGGGGTCTGTGTAGAGGAGAAGAGAGGACTGGCCGTACTGAGTGAGTTAAAAAGAAACGATGCCGTCATAATATCAAAGAGGGGAGTGGGAAGACCACAGACTGCTTCAAGTCCAGGCTGGCCTCCCGTCTCTAGAACCTGAAACAACCCCCCCTCCCCCCCGTCCCCATCACCCCTCAACCCTTTCCCCCACCCCCCCTTACCCTCCTCCTGACCACCGTTCTCTACAATCCCCACCCCCCTGGCACCCCTCCCAGTTACTTTTCTACTCCTGTCCCCCCACCCCACCCCCACCCCCATCCACGGCTGCTGCAGAGGCTTGGCATCATGTCGGTGCACGCTGAACGTGCACTGGCTGGCCAGGCCACCAAAAATAAATAAATAAAATAACATATTAAAAAAATCTTTTTTTTTTCATTTTAATCCTCACAACAGCGTAATCTTCGGCAACCCCCCCCCCCCCCCCCCCCCCCCCCTCCCAAGCTACGACAGAATCATCAGTGAAATGATGTTGGTCGTATAAAGGAAGAAAGGAAGAAGAAGACCTGGAGAAGAAGAAACACGGAGGATGAGATGAATGAAGGCAGCTAGCTAGCTGGAGAGACATGTGTCCGGCTGAAGAGAACAGCCCTGAAAAGCGAGTCCGCTGGAAGACTGCTGTTTGCACAAGGAGTCAAGAGGCCTAAGTCAAGTCAATAGTAAATAATTATGAAAAAACATTTGGGACTGCGTCGCATCGGTGGTGCCTATATATCTCTCAGCTTGGTTGGTTGGTGATCGGCAAATAGACATACGGGTTGATGATACCCTACACAAATTGCCCGTCCCCCTCTTCCCAGAACGATGTAAAAAGTGTGTTGACCCCCCCCCCCCCCAACACACACACACACCCCTCCCATTTTGCCTGTGCCAGATGCCGGGACATTCGCTGCCACTCACGCATAAATAACCAATCAATACAGCCATTACTGACATGTCAGTGTGGCAAACTGTAACGCACGTTACAGACACACTGTCTCTTCAAGAAGCGGTTCTGTTAAACCAACAAAACGAAAATCTTTGTTGATGCTTGCACCAGCTGCAAATAAAAGACTTGAAACTCCGGCATCGGCCTGTGAAGGCTCAAGAGATATTTTGTGTAGCAGTCTTTGCAGAGATGGGGAAAGAACAGGGGGAGGGGTCGCTGTTCTTGGTGTGCTTTTTTTCAAAGACTGAGTGAGAAATGTGACAT
>NC_134900.1:12263542-12278542 GCF_041734735.1 Babylonia areolata | reverse complement strand
GATAGCATTTTCTAACAGGACGACACGGCGAAAGCATTTTCTAAATACTGGCGCGAGATTTCATTCTGGAAACAGCAGTAACCACAGTCATCTCAACAACAAACAACGTTCAACCACAACGGGCCAGAACAAGAAGAACAACACACTCCCGCTTGGAGGTGGACGGGGGTTCTACCACCACATGATCGACCTCCCCAATAAAATCTGGCAATCTTTAGCATTGGCACCAGAAAGGAGGAATTCCTGACAATGATTTGGGGTTAGTTAACTTCCCGACAACAACAACAACAACATCAATACATTCCTGATTGCAGTAATGTTACATTTAACGTCATGTAAATTGCTGGCAGTCTTCAAACCTTATCCATTTTATGGCGGTTCTTTGCACAGCTATTGCATTATTTCCAAACAATATCAAAATACGAAAGGAGAGAGAGAGAGAGGGGGGAGGGAGGAGAGAGAGAGAGAGAGAGAGAGAGAGAGAGAGAGAGAGAGAGAGAGAGAGAGAACAAACAGCAACATTGATGGATCAAAGATAAGTTGCTGATCAGTTTGAAAATCTGAACCTTTAGTTATGATAATACATTTTCTCACTCTCTTCGCCCACGTTTTCCTTCTCGTTATCTTTACTTGTATTTCTTCCATCTTCCATTCGGTTTTTCCTTCTTCTTTTTTTTTCTTTCTTTCTTTCTTTCTTTCTTTCTTTCTTTCTTTCATCTGGCTGCTGAGCGGCAGAATTCTTTGACAAAGAAAAACGTTTCCCTTGGCGAGCATCATCATCATCATCATCATCATCGTCATCGTCATCATCGTCATCATCATCGTCATCATCATCGTCATCATCGTCATCATCGTCATCATCATCATCATCATCATCATCGTCATCATCATCGTCATCATCATCATCGTTATCATCATCATCATCATCATCATCGTCATCATCGTCGTCATCATCGTCATCATCGTCATCATCATCATCGTTATCATCATCATCATCATCATCATCATCATCATCATCATCATCATCACCATCATCATCATCACCATCATCATCATCATCATCGCCAAAAACAACAGCAGGAGCATCAAAACACCGCCATCATAACTTCTTCATGCACTCTTTTCTCCCTAGGAAAGTGCACAGCCCTTTATAAACTATCATAGCATCAGTCCCATGCAACCCCCCCCCCCCCACCCCCCACCCCCACCCCAACCACCACCACCCCACACACATATCGTGCGCTTGCCAGCAGAATGAAGTGAGAAGACTCCTTGCCACATATTTCGGGGGGTTTTACCCTGATACAAATTCTTTACAACAACATTATCCCATGGGAAGGGAGTGAGGAGGGAAAGGGGGAAGGAGGAGGGAGAGGGGGAAGGTGGAGGGAGAGGAAGATGGGGGAGGGGATACCATTTGAGGCAGTATCATTTTCTTTTACGTCTTGTCATAATCAGAACTCCGCCCTAAAGAAAAGCCTGTGGGTCTGTTAACACAGCACGAAAAATATAACGAAAAGATAGATATTTCGTGTCAAGATAAACAGACGTATTCGTTTTTGAACATATTTCTGCAGTCTTATTACGCATTCATTGCTGCACTGTAAATGAGGAAAGCGAATAAAAATGTGTACAATAAATATAATCCAACACGCACACACACACACACACACACACACACACACACACACACACACACACACACACACACACACACACACACACACACACACATGAAAATTAAGAAACGACTTGAAAGAAATGTTTCTCCCATAAAAAACGTCCGTAAACCGGAAACATTAAACATAACGATGTCGTTCCTGATTAGCTCTCCAATCTGTCAAGAACCGAACGTGACGTTAACGTTTTCTTCAAGATTCGTATTCCTGTGAAATTGCAGAACAAAATGCAACATGTTGGATCACTAAAAAAAATTGAAATCAAAATAGTGACTATGCTTATAATAATCAACATAAACGCATGGCGTTGTGCCATCGACCAATACAATTTAACGTCATCTCTGACTCAAGCAATCACACATCCATTTATGATTTATTTGGATTTCATCTGGCTAAAAAAAATCGAGGTCAAATCCACCATCACCCCCGCATAATTTTAAAGCGATATTTCCACGTCTAATTTTATTGAAACTCTTTCCCATCGGGCTGTTGGACAGAATTACAACCAAAGGAATTAGGCGAAGTCGTACTCTTTCTCAGCCTTCAGTTATTTGCGACTTTTTTCTCTCTCTCTCTCTCACTTTTTTTTTTTTTTATTTTTTAACTGTTATCTCCGTTAACAATAGTGTGAAAACCCGTTCACGTGATCAAGAAGAATACTCGTTGAATTTCAGGAAGACAACGATAACAACGATAGCCTACAACAAAATCATTCGATGTTATCAAGAAGAATGGATGAATGATTATGCTGATGGTGATTACAACAAGAAGGAGATAAGAAGAGTGGTGGCAACGACAACGACAAACGCCATTGACAGTAAACAAGTGAGAGGGAATTGTTTGTTTGTTGTTTCGTTTGTTTGGTTTTTTTTGTTTGTTTTTGACTCACTTGTGTAAACAAAGTGAGTCTATGTTTTAACCCCGGTGTTCGGTTGTCTGTGTGTGTGTGTGTGTGTGTGTGTGTGTGTGTGTGTGTGTCCGTGTGTGTGTGTGTGTCCGTGTGTGTGTGTGTGTGTCCGTGTGTCTGTGTGTCCGTGGTAAACTTTAACACTGACATTTTCTCTGCAAATACTTTGTCAGTTGACACCAAATTTGGCATAAAAATAGGAAAAATTCAGTTCTTTCCAGTCATCTTGTTTAAAACAATATTGCACCTCTGGGATGGGCACAAAAAAAATTAAAAAAGAAGCCTAATTATATGCAAACTGCATTTACTGTTATATTTATATTTTTTGTATTCTCTAAACTTGGCACTTTGACCTCTTATTCTGACACAACAACAAGAGGAGTCATTATTATCATTTTTTTGTTCAAACAGGAACTTCTTTTGCTAAGCATGGAATTTTTTTTTTTTTTTTTTTTTTTTGCAAACGTTTTTGGTGCAGATAGTAAACAAGGGAAATTACTCTGTAATTAATGCTAGGGGACTTAATTTATCACAAGTGAGTCTTGAAGGCCTTGCCTCTCTTGTTTGTTTTGTTTTTTTTTTTTTTTTACAAAAACAGGGACTCCGCGCTACCTTCCGTGATCTTCAGTTTCCCTTGCTTATTATTCGGTGTGGGCTGCACCTTGCTGGCTGCACCTGGTAGGCATGCATGTTGCTGACATGCCAGGCCAAAAGCTAACACGTGGCTGAGCAGCCTGTTCCAAAAATAGACCAACAATAACATGTGGCAGTTGCACTGGCGTGGGGCTGCATCACAGAAAGCGATGTTTGCAGACTGACTGAGTTATGATGGCTGTATATGATGTCAGTTCGGTACGCGCTCATGAAAGCTCGTCAAGAAAGCCTACAAGCTACGTTTTGCTCTCACGAGTTGATGTATGGCTTAACCGAAAGTGATATACAGATAAACAACAACAACGACGACAATGACACACACACACACACACACACACACACACACACACACACACACACACACAATCTGACGAAAAACCAGGATAATCACTATTCACATGAACTCCCACTCCCAATCCCCTTTCACTCCAACCTCCTTCAACCCACAACGTCCAGTCAGATTTTCCCCGACACTGCATCAAGATGCCGATTCAAACCAGCAAAGGAAAAAAAACTATTACTGATAGTTTAAGCGGTTCGTTATTTGCTCCAAGCTCCACAGTGCTATTTGTTCCGCGTATGCATGTTTCTAAAAAAAAAAAACCCGACCTCAACTTTTGCGAATCGCTCCGATATATTCAGACATTTCAGCACTGGCATATCAAATTGCATGTGCCAAACGACATCAACTGGCAAGACGTAACTAACTGGCAAAGAAATAACTGAAGCGAACGAGCGCCGTTGCCATCTACGCAGTAAACGACAAGCAGGCTGTAGAGCCTGAACACAGTGCAATGTCAATGCACCCTCTGGAAAGCTTCCTGAGGCTGTGACCTTGACTATCGTGCTGTAATGACGAGGCTCACGTGCGGCAGTCAGTCGGCGTCTTTCCAAGACCCCATCACACTCCTGACGTCACTTTTCCTTAACCCCGCCCCAACCACAAATCCTGCTCCTACTCCCCCACCCCACGTCTCATTATGAGCATCTGGTCAAATTTTCCATTTTACTACAAGCATTCCTGGAAAACTACCACATACCACGGCAAAAAAAGGTTTCGAACGCAGGTTGGTGAACGAAATGGAATGGAACAGGTGGGGAAACTTCCTTTACGCTCGTAACAAAAAAAAAAATCAGACAATGACTACACCAAGATCACTGATACTCACATAAACGATGATAACGAGAACGTCAAGAGACATGCACATACAATTATATATTATAACTGCCAAAGGTCAACAGACGAGATCGTTATGAAGCGAGACCAGTCTGCTATAGATTTCTTTCCTGTATATATTAATTCTGTCTGTCTACAAGGCGAAGAGGCGGTTCTGATGAAAATTTCGTGACCCGTCCCGTTGTCTCCACCGAAAGTGCGTTCTGCACAGTTGTGTTTTTTGTGCCGAGTTGTTGTTGTGCTGAATTGTGAGATTATTTCCATCTGTTCTATTGACCTTGTTTTCTTTTCGCGGTTTTTGCTTTATCATCATGAGACTACCCTTTCATGTTATTGCCCTTCTTCTCTGGCGCAATGTCTCCTGATGACAGAATGCATTACGGAAAACCAGCCCTTCTCTGTAAAGGCCAGGCCCAGAGGACGGGAGACCCACAGATGGAGTGATCAATGTGTTGCAAAAAGAAAACAAAACAAAAAAACAACACAGCAACAAGAGCACAGCAGAACATTTACAGCCAGTTCTTTTTTTCTTCCCTCCTAAATGCTGACCACACAAAGTACATGACGTTAACTCACTCAGTACGGCCAGTCCTCTCTTCTCCTCTACACAGACCCCTCGGATGTCCAGTGGATGTCTGAATGACCCAACCTTTAGCTTCCGTTGTCAGAATTGTGGTATTCTTTTTGTCAACATTCACCTCTTCAGTGTAAGAGCCTTCCGCTTGCAATATTTTGATGATGGTAATTGGGGTGAAACGCTGTTAACGTCGTCTCTTTCGCCGTTCGTATGGAGAGAGTTAAAATTGTTTGTGTTATAGTCAGTATTCTTCGCATAAAGTTGTTTGGTTTTTTTTAATTCTGAAGTTGAACTGAGCAACGCGATTCAGAGATAGACGATAGGCCACCCACACAAAACAGCGTTCACATTTGAGTGGCTGCTTGCGTTTGTGTATCCATCCGCGCATGCATGTGTGAGTGGCATTGTGGGTGAGGAGGGGAAGGAGGCAGAAGGAGACACATATTATGTGTGCGTGCTTTTATTCCAGATGCACTTTTTTTTTTTAACCAGGTCACAAACTCCGTGTGTGAAGCACTCCTTTAACTCTCTCCATACGAACGGCGAAAGAGACGACGTTAACAGCGTTTTCACCCCAATTACCATCATCAAAATATTGCAAGCGGAAGGCTCTTATACTGAAGAGGTGAATATTGACAAAGAATACCACAATTCTGACGACGGAAGCTAAAAGTTGGGTCATTCAGACACCCACTGGACATCCGAGGGGTCTGTGTAGAGGAGAAGAGAGCACTGGCCGTACTGAGTGAGTTAATGTTGTTGTTGTTTGTTTTTTTGTTGTTGTTTTTTTCCTCTCTCTCTGTCAGTAACATCTTGAAAAATTGTTTCCGAATATTTGTCCAAGCTGCAAAAGTCTTGTGTGTGTTAAAAAATAAAATAATAAAATGATTCTTGATGAAGCTAACAGCATCGTCAAAAATACGAGAGAAAAGATGGGGAAGATCTTCTCTGTGAAGATGATGGTGATAGTGACGGTGAAGGAGATACCTTCTGCACGCGAGATTTATCTGTTTCACTCTGACAGTGTGACTGGCTGCTATGACGCAAGACCAACATAAAGAAAAAAAAAAGCAAGGCAAGTGTGCTTGTGTCTGTATGTATGAGAGAGAGAGACAATGTGTGCGTGTGTGTGTGGGAGGGAGAGAGAGAGAGACAGACAGACAGACAGAGAGACAGACAGAGAAAGAGAGCAGAATTGTGTATGTGCTGGTTAGAAAGCGTGTCAATGCGCGCAGTGCGCATGTGTCTGATGTTATTCTGGACCTCTCTCTCTCTGGGATCAATATTTGTGCACACAACCACTACCACCACCACCACGATACTTTGAACTTTTCACACCATTCCCACGTCACAGTCTCCCTCCCTACTGATGGAGAGAAGCAGACTCACAGATCGGGGGGGGGGGGGGGAAGAAAAACGAGTTCAAGGAGCACGTGCCAAGTCAAGGTTGTTTCTGTTCTACTCGGGTTTCACGTGCACGAGTTGTCCGTCAGCACTGCACTGGGGACTGGTTTCCACAGTGAACAAGCAAGCACAAGCACATCATCATCTGCCGCTAAAAAAAAAACACCCTGGTGCTGATGTACATAACAGCACTCACCGAGCATGTGTTGTTGTGGTGTGTGTGTGTGTGCGTGTGTAAGAGAGAGAGAGAGAGAGTGAGTGAGAGGGGGAGAGAGAGAGGGGGGAGGGAAAGAGAGAGGGGGGTGAGGGAGAGAGAGAGAGAGGGGGGGGTGAGGGAGAGAGAGAGGGGGGGGGAAGGAAGGAGGGAGAGAGACAGAGAGAGAGAGAGAGCAGAATTATGCATGTCTTGGTTGGAAAGCGTTTCCGTGGACATGTCTGATGTTATTCTGGACCTCTGTGTTTTGGTGTGTGTGTGTGTGTGTGTGTGTCTGTGTGCGTGCGTGCGTGCGTGTGTGCGTGCGTCTGTGTGTCTGCGTGCGTGCCTTTGCAGAACGATTCTCACTGACTAAAAAGTCTCTGTGGAGAGATTCGTGTCAGCAGAAAATCCCACTGACTGGAAGGTCAGCTCCGTGTTGGACGCTGCAGTTGCTGCCGCTAGCAGCCGCCTGTGAGCATGACCGGCCGCGCCAGGCTAGCGCACAAACGTGAATACTGCAAAGGAAAGAAGCTACTGTGTGTGTGTGTGTGTGGTCACATTTTGGTGTGTGTATGTAACATAGATGTAATGTTTTATGTTAACAAAGCGTTTTTGTAAAGCACCTAGAGCAGATTTCTGGATAGTGTGCTATATAAGTATCCATTATTATTATTATTATTATTATTAAAATCGCGAAAGGCATATACTTCATGAATCAATAGTGCCAGTTCGTCAGTACAAAGTTCAGAAAATAATTTTTTTTTAATTAAAAAAACAACAACTCACCCTTTTTATCAGATCCTTCTCCCGTGATTACTCCCTGATCCTGGTCCCCCCCTTTTCCTCAGTGTACTCTCCATCTCTCTCATTCATATACAAAGAGAAGGGGAGATCATTAGCAAGGCAGAGGAGGCAAGGCGAAGGCAAAAAGTTTATTTCGTGTGCCCCATGGGGGGCATCGAAACGTTAAATACATACATATTGTAGCACGCACACACAGCTACCATCACACACACACACACACACACACACACACACACACACACACACAAGCACGCAGGCACGCACGCCACTACCATCATCATCAACAACACAAAAGTACTGACGGAGAGTAGGGCCAGAGTGAGAGAGAGAGTGAGAGGGGGGAGCAGAAGAAGACAACTGAAGGAAGGGACCCGGTTCATGCAGCCACTACAAGTACTATATCTGTTACAGCTAGGTAAACAACTGTCCACTCTTCGGGAACCTGTCAAACCGTGTTTTTGAAGCTCTGTTACAGCTAGGTAAACAACTGTCCACTCTTCGGGAACCTGTCAAACCGTGTTTTTGAAGCTCTGTTACAGCTAGGTAAACAACTGTCCACTCTCTGGGAACCTGTGAAACCGTGTTTTTGAAGCTCTGTTACAGCTAGGTAAACAACTGTCCACTCTCTGGGAACCTGTGAAACCGTGTTTTTGAAGCTTTGTTATAACTAGGTAAACAACAGTCCACTCTTCGGGAACCTGTGAAACCGTGTTTTTGAAGCTCTGTTACAGCTAGGTAAACAACTGTCCACTCTTGGGGAACCTGTGAAACCGTGTTTTTGAAGCTCTGTTACAGCTAGGTAAACAACTGTCCACTCTTTGGGAACCTGTGAAACCGTGTTTTTGAAGCCGTAAACTGTACAGTTATTCATCCACCCTCTAACCCATCCCTCCCCACAAACACAGAACACCTTTGCCTCACACCACAACAACACATATTTGGCGTATAGTCCCACAACGGAAGTCATAAATTATCGATCTCTGTTGTTTCTGTTGTGGTTTTTTTCCCATAACTCATACTTTTTGTCTCTTTCTCTCTCTCTGTGTCAGTCCGTTGGCCCTGTTCTTTTCTCACTGGATATAAACGAATTAGATCTCGAAATTATTGAAAATGGAAGGCACGGTGTTAACATTTTTGATCTGACAGTCTTTTAATACACTATCGGCATGTGATATTCCTTTGTTGCATCAAACTGTAGTAAGACTACAGAACTAGTCGGATAAAGATTGTACTCAGCAGCTCTCAGGTAATAACTCAACGTAACAAGAGAGGCAAGGCCTTCAAGACTCACTTGTGATAAATTAAGTCCCCTAGCATTAATTACAGAGTAATATCCCCTTTTTTACTATCTGCACCAAAACGTTTGCAAAATAAATAAAAATTCCATGCTTAGCAAAAGAAGTTCCTGTCTGAACAAAAAATGATAATAATGACTCCTCTTGTTGTTGTGTCAGAATAAGAGGTCAAAGTGCCAAGTTTAGAGAATACAAAAAATATAAATATAACAGTAACTGCAGTTTGCGTATAATCAGGCTTCTTTTTTATTTTTTTGTGCCCATCCCAGAGGTGCAATATTGTTTTAAACAAGATGACTGGAAAGAACAGAATTTTTCCTATTTTTTATGCCTAATTTGGTGTCAACTGACAAAGTATTTGCAGAGAAAATGTCAATGTTAAAGTTTACCACGGACACACAGACACACGGACACACACACACACACACACACACACACACACACACACACACAGACAACCGAACACCGGGTTAAAACATAGACTCACTTTGTTTTGGGAATGAGGAAGTGAAAAGAAGAGTCCAAAACGCCATTGGCCCATTCAAAGACCTGCTAACCACAGTGAAGGAACGCAAGCTCCGCTGGTATGGACACGTCACACGATCAGACGGCCTAGCCAAAACCATCCTGCAGGGTACCGTACAAGGAAGGAGGAAGAGAGGCAGACAGAGAAAGCGGTGGGAGGACAACATCAAAGAGTGGACGGGCCTGCCATTTACCACAACTCAAAGGGCCGCTGAGGACCGAGGCAGGTGGCGCGAGCTGACCAGGCAGTCATCCATGGTGCCCCAACGACCCACCCACGGGTCAAGGGATAGATGAGATGAGATGAGAGTCAAAAATGGAGGAAACGAAAGACTTGTTTCCCCGAAAGGTGGGTATCTGGCGTCTTCACACACTGCTTTCACGGAAACAGTGTCCCGCTGTCTGGTCTTCTTGTCCACAGGGACAGTGGGGGGGTGGGGGTGGGGGGATGGCACCAGCTTCAGTTTTCGGTACTATGTGATTGTTCAGTTTGTTGTGACCGGTGCGAATTCGCGAAGTCTAACCAGGACAATTCGCTGCTCTCTGGGTAATGCGTGCTAGTCGATCGTCACGGATTGCTGTTGGTTCCATAGCTGCCCTGATGATGGTTGGTCTTCATCTCTCTGAAGCTGGAGCACATTCTCCAAAAACTGCCTCCTGTACAAACAGGTAAGACCAGATGTGTGACCTGTCGACACTCCACTCACGTCTAAACCTTATGGTAACCACGAAGAAAACAACGTCCTTCATCGCCCGGTACAGCTCGACTCACGGTGTATGATAGTCAGTCGTGTCCGACTATGACCATCAGAACAGCAGAGGAGGCAACTGCTGTTCCGACTATTTGGGCTACAATTTGATTATAGTGGAGAGTGTCTTGCCCAAATTACATCCCCACTCTCTCGGCCAAGAGGGTTTTAGGACAGTCGGCGTTGGGATGGTTCCCAAAGGCCAACTAGCTCACAAGGCTGCAGCACTAAGAGCCAGTGTAATTTTGCCTCCTAGTTTGAGAGTCATAGTCCTTCACAAAAGACTAAGCTGTAAATGGTTTCCCATTGACTGGAGAAACCATTGATAATACAGCTCTCACTTTGCTGTTGGTCCAAATGTAAACTTATGTCAATCTGTGATATAAGCCGAGTGTGGTAGCCATCTGTGAACGCCAAGAAGGACGGAACACGGAACACTGAAATTTCTACATCAAAGTGCCACCTGTATCAACGTGGGCCTGTACATTTTTCCATAAAGCTTGAGTTTCACAATTGTCTGCTAAGACCTTGACAACAGAGACAGAGACAAGCTGTTTGGATTCTCTTGAAACTGTTACAAGAATTTGAAAGAGACAGTGGAGAAAAATACAACACACACACACACACACACACACACACACACACACACACACACACACACACACACACACACACAAGCGCAAGCGCGCGCGTATGTGATGAATATGCTGTGCTCAACGTTGTGCGTTCAAATGTATAAAAACGAGCAATTTCTTGTACCATTAATGCCTTTCCGCCTTCCAGTCGACATTACCATTCCACGCGATTGCCTCCACAACACGATTCCTTCGTTTCTTCAATAATTCATAAACCAACAAGAAAGGCAAGGCCTTCAAGACTCACTTGTGATAAATTAAGTCCCCTAGCATTAATTACAGAGTAATTTCCCTTTTTTTACCCTCTGCACCAAAACGTTTGCAAAATAAATAAAAATTCCATGCTTAGCAAAAAAGAAGTTCCTGTTTGAACAAAAAATGATAATAATGACTCCTCTTGTTGTCGTGTCAGAATAAGAGGTCAAAGTGCCAAGTTTAGAGAATACAAAAAATATAAATATAACAGTAAATGCAGTTTCCATATAATTAGGCTTTAAAAAAAAAAAATTGTGCCCATCCCAGAGGTGCAATATTGTTTTAAACAAGATGACTGGAAAGAACTGAATTTTTCCTATTTCTAAGCCAAATTTGGTGTCAACTGACAAAGTATTTGCAGAGAAAATGGCAATGTTAAAGTTTACCACGGACACACAGACACATAGACACACGGACGGACACACACACACACACACACACACACACACACACACACACACAAACACACAGACAACCGAACACCGGGTTAAAACATCGACTCACTTTGTTTACACAAGTGAGTCAAAAATCAACAAGAAGAAGATGAAATCCGGTCTCACTGACATTACCGTCTTTCTAGATAGCAGCTCGGTGATGTCATCATCTCCGTTCATTGGTATCACCTTATCTCATGTTCAACACGTCTCCAATGATATTGTAAAAAAAAAATTTACAATGCTAATATCTGACGCACAGTCCCGCCCAACAATGTCCCCCGAAAGCGGAGTATGGCTGCCTACATGGCGGGGTAAAAACGGTCATACACGTAAAAGCCCACTCTTGTGCATACGAGTGAACTTGGGGGTTGCAGCCCACGAACGAAGAAGAAGAAGAAGAATGTCCCCAACCTGTTACCGGGATTCTATTCAGTTCTGTCCAAGATGGCTGTCACTGTCTGTCATGTGGAGTTTTCAAATCATGTACAAAAAAGTTCTTTGTTTTAGACACTTCTCGTGAAAAAAACAACAACACATTAACTCAGTTACCTGTGTGTGTGTGTGTGTGTGTCTGTGCATACATGTGTGCATGAGTGTGAGTGCATGCACGTGTGTGCGCACGTGCCGAGCACGCGTTTGTGTCACTTCCTGCTTTATGTGGTTTGAGGTCAGGACTGGATCGAGTGAAGCGGTTCAGCGTTCTGTGTGTGTGTGTGTGTGTGTGTAGAGAAAGAGAGAGGGAGAGAGACAGAGACAGAGACAGAGAAATAACCAAACAAGACGCACAGATACAGTGACAACACACACACACACACACACACACACACACACACAGAACAATCTTAGTTGCCAGCATTCCGACGATACCATCTGTGACGGACATAAACAACAGTCTCTGCCAATAAAACCTTCTTTCACTTCAGCGCCAAAGTCATGTACAGCCACACACACACGCTGAAAAGAAAACTACACACTGTGGAGCTTATAATACCCGCGAGGTTTCATTCCTCCATGTTTGATAGTTCCCGATGCAGACGGCTTCGCTTCGCTGTGTCATCGTGAATCAGTTCAAATATTCAAAAATCTCACTTCTTGCTGAAAGGAAACTATCAACCCAAGCGAGAGCTTTTAACTCTCTCCATACGAACCGGGAAAAAGAGACGACGTTAACAGCGTTTCACCCCAGTTACCATCATCAAAATATTGCAAGCGGAAGGCTCTTATACTGAAGTCGTGAATGTTGACAAAGAATACCACAATTCTGACGACTGAAGCTAAAGGTTGGGTCATTCAGACACCCACTGGACATCCGAGGGGTCTGTGTAGAGGAGAAGAGAGGACTGGCCGTACTGAGTGAGTTAATACCCCACGAGGATTTAGTTCCCTCTGTTGGATGGCAGATGCAGAGCTGTGTCATGATTCTGTTACATTATCAAAATTTCACTTACATCACTTGTTCCCCCTCTCGCAAACTGCCCCTCTCTCTCTCTCTCTCTCTCTCTCTCTCTCTCTCTCTCTCTCCACACACACACACACACACACACACACACACACACACACTCACACACACACACACACACACACACACACACTCACACACACACACACACACACACACACACACACTCTCACACACACACACACACAGACACACACGCGCGCACACACACACACACACACACACACACACACACACACACACGATCAAGTGACGGTTATCCCCATCAGGCCGTACCAACTGAAGCCGCGCGTGTGTCGACGTTAAACCTGAACGTGTAACCAAACGAACTCAAAAAAAAAAAAAAAAAAAAAAAAAGAGAAAAAAAGAAAAAAAGATGACGGTATAAAGCCATGGCAACACAAACAATTGTGAACACAAAGCTGAGCAAAACAAACTGATGACACGACACAACACAGAGATGCTGGGACATACATGGATGGCGACTATTTGTATTTGTATTTGTATTTCTTTTTATCACAACAGATTTCTCTGTGTGAAATTCGGGCTGCTCTCCCCAGGGAGAGCGCGTCGCTATACTACAGCGCCACCCATTTTTGTGTGTGTGTGTGTGTTTTTTTTCCTGCGTGCAGTTTTATTTGTTTTTCCTATAGACGTGGATTTTTCTACAGAATTTTGCCAGGAACAACCCTTTTGTTGCCGTGGATTCTTTTACGTGCGCTAAGTGCGTGCTGCACACGGGACCTCGGTTTATCGTCTCATCCGAATGACTAGCGTCCAGACCACCACTCAAGGTCTAGTGGAGGGGGAGAGAAAATATCGGCGGCTGAGCCGTGATTCGAACCAGCGCGCTCAGATTCTCTCGCTTCCTAGGCAGACGCGTTACCTCTAGGCCATCACTCCACATATACGGACCACTGGAAATACAAACACATGGCAACACAGACTGACACTGGAAATACTTAAACAGACGACAACACAGAGCTGTGGGAATATACGAGCAGATGGCAATACAGAGCATTGGAAACATATATGTAAACACAGAGCTGTAAAGACACAGATGGCAGCGCAGAGATGTGGAAACACAGATGGCAACACAGAGCATTAGGAATACAAACAGATATAAACATAGAGCACTGGAAACACAGATGGCAACACAGAGCATTAGGAACACAAACAGATATAAACACAGAGCATTAGGAACACAAACAGATATAAACACAGAGCACTGGAAACACAGATGGCAACACAGAGCATTAGGAACACAAACAGATGTAAACACAGAGCATTAGGAACACAGATGGCAACACAGAGCATTAGGAACACAGATGGCAACACAGAGCATTAGGAACACAAACAGATGGCAACACAGAGCATTCGGAACACAAACAGATGGCAACACAGAGCATTAGGAACACAAACAGATGGCAACACAGAGCATTCGGAACACAAACAGATGTAAACACAGAGCACTGGAAACACAGATGGCAACACAGAGCATTGGAAACACAGATGGCAACACAGAGCATTAGGAACACAAACAGATATAAACACAGAGCATTGAAAACACAGATGGCAACACAGAGCATTAGGAACACAAACAGATATAAACACAGAGCATTGAAAACACAGATGGCAACACAGAGCATTAGGAACACAGATGGCAACACAGAGCATTAGGAACACAAACAGATGTAAACACAGAGCATTGGAAACACAGATGGCAACACAGAGCATTGGGAACACAGATATAAACACAGAGCATTAGGAACACAAACAGATGTAAACACAGAGCACTGGAAACACAGATGGCAACACAGAGCATTAGGAACACAAACAGATGTAAACACAGAGCATTAGGAACACAAACAGATACACAGAGCATTGGAAACACAGATGGCAACACAGAGCATTAGGAACACAAACAGATGTAAACACACAGCTGTTGACTGCGGGAACATAAAGAGATTAGAAATAAGTGGCACACACACACACACACACACACACACACACACACACACACACACACACACACACACACACACACACACACACACACACACACACGCACACACACACACACACACACACACCTGGTGAACAGCTGAAACGATAAGAGTAGTTGGCAACAACAGAACCGGGAAAACATAAAAGCGGTAAGAGATGGAGGATGCGAAAAGACACGCCGCTGCACCGACACTGACACCGACACTGACACCGACACTGACACTGACACTGACACCGACA
>NC_134900.1:12233542-12256042 GCF_041734735.1 Babylonia areolata | reverse complement strand
CTTATTTCGAAAACATTATGACATACAGTATATGATACAATAAAACAAAACAATACCTAGATTAATAATCAGGAACAACTAAATGACCGGATTTTGAATGCTTTGTGTAGATAAGTTGCAAACTGTCTGACTTCTTCTTCACGACGTGACGCCATAAGCAAAACTCGTTTAAACATAGAAGGTTGAGAGTAATATTTCTGGGGTATGAAGCTATTATACCTTAGTTCAGTTCACATAACTTTGGACAACTAAACAGTGAAATGTAATTCGTTTTCTTCTGCATTTGTGCACAATGGACAAATAAGATCATGTTCACTGTGCTCTGTGTGTGTGTGTGTGTGTGCGTGTGTGTGTGAGTGTGTGTGTGTGTGTGAGTGTGTGTGTGAGAGTGTGTGAGTGTGTGTGTGTGTGTGTGTGTGTGTGTGAGAGTGTGTGTGTGTGCGTGTGTGTGCGTGTGTGTGAGAGTGTGTGTGTGTGTGTGAGTGTGTGTGTGTGTGTGTGTGTGTGTGCGTGTGTGTGTGAGAGTGTGTGTGTGTGTGTGTGTGCGTGTGTGTGTGAGAGTGTGTGTGTGTGAGTGTGTGTGTGTGTGTGTGTGTGTGGTCAAAGACGGGGAAACCTGTCTCAATAATCATATGAAGAAGAAGAAGAAAAAGAAGCAGAATATGAGAGAAGCAGTCGTCCACATGATACACGTTTCAGTCTGGTTCCTGATGATGAGAGGTAAGTAATAATTAATTGCAATTTTTTTTTTTAAAGCGAATATGTGAAATGCTTTTATTTGAGAACATATGTTTATTACTCTTGTTTAATCAAGTAATCCGCGTGTGTGGGGTGGGTGAGGGGGCGGGGGGGGTGGGGGGGGGGGGGCGGGTGTGTGCTGATTATCTGGTTGCGGTTTTCCGCAATTTATCTTTATTCTTATCTTATCTGTCTATTATAATCAATGTGCAGTATAGTAGGCTATGTTTATAATTATGTTCAAATAATGTTTCTTAATTCTTTCTGTTTTTACATTAAGAATACTAGTTATTACCTGCAGTGTGTGGATGTATGTATGAAACGGTGTATGTGATATTTTTTTTAACATTTGTATCTTCGTAATATTCGTAAAAGCTTGTTGTTGACTTTTACAGTTACAGTGGTCCCCATGTTGTTTACTTGTCTATGTTGTGATAATGCACCTGACCAAAATTTCTCCAGTGTGGAGATAATAAAGTTATTCTTATCTTCGTATCTTATCTTATCTTATTTGTTGGGTTCTGTCGCCGTACTTTGCCCAACATTTTCATACCGTCAGTAGCCCAGGAAGCTTGCGCGTCGTTACCGCGTGTTCTGGAACTGATAGAACGAACGAAGCATGCGTTTCAGATCCCTTTGAACAAGTTCAAAAACTTGCAAACACAGAACTTCAAAGCACCACTGTTTAGCTCTCCCAACGACATCACACACAGGCCGAAACGAAAGAAACACAGGAACTACCAAGAAACTTGCTCTCAGTGTTGTATATTTTGCCTTCGAACCTCCTTTCCGTATAAACTAAGGGGAATGGGTGGTTGTGCTGCTGTAAATATTTCTGAAGCTTCTCTTTGCTCTTGTCTGTTTCTCTCTCTCTCCCCTCCCCTCCCCTCCACCGCTCCTCTCAACCGCTCCCCCTCCCCTGCCCCCCCTTACCCCCCCGTCCATCCTTTCTCGGTCTATGCGTGGGTGTCAGTATGTGCCTGAATGTAAGCGTGTGTTTGTGTGTGTGCCGGCGCGCACACGTGTGTGTTTCTTTCCACAGTAAGTGATACGTGTGTGTGTGTGTGTGTGTGTGTGTGTGTGTGTGTGTGTGTGTGTGTGTGCATCAGTAGTGATTGTGCCGTAATTCAATAAAGCTGTGCATGTACCTTCGCCGGAGCGCTTTTGTGTGTGTGTGTGCCAGTGTGCAGTGTGTGTGTGGTGTGTGTGTGTGGTGTGTGTGTGTGTGTGTGTGCTTCCTCAGTTTAACATGCGTGTGCGCTTGGGTGGCACGGTGTGTGTGTGTGTGTGTGTGAGCGTACGTGCGCGAGTGCTACCGGTTGTGTGTGTGTCACGTGCGCGTGCGTGAGTTGGAAAGACAGAGCCGGAGAGAGAGGGAGAATGGTGATTGTGCCCAAACTGAATAAATGTCTATTGTCTTGATAATTGTGCGTGTCCGGCTAAAATTTAATGGGAGAGTAAGTCGATGAGGGGTGGAGGAGCTGACAGTGCTTCGTGTTTCAGTGTTTTTTTTCAGTTTGGTGTTGTTGTTTTCTGAATGTTTGTATGGGGATCTATCTGTCTCCATGTGTCTCAGTGTATTTTCTGCCGCGGGTAACATATTCGGCGTCGATCTCTTGGTCCATTCACGGCATCCATGAAATTACTATACACAACCTCCCCGCCCCCCCCCCCCCCCCCATCCTCCCGGCCCCCCTTTACACTGACAAGCAAGAAAACGCGCGTTCTCGCACACACACACACACACACACATACTGACACACTACACATCACAGACACACATGACGCTTTCTTCATATGATTATACATGATTATATCACACTGGCACACACGCGCGCGTGCCCGCACACACACTAAACAAACATACACACCCGCCGCACACACACACACACACACACATACCCGGAACACACACACACACAAACACACCTGATACACACACCTGACACACACAAACACTGACAAACACATCACTGAGACACACACTCTCTCTTCACATGATCACATTACACATCAATCTCCCCACACACGTACGGCGCCGGCGCACACACACACACACACACAACACATACACACACACACACACACACACACTACACACACGCACTGCACATACACACACACACACACACACATCCACTGACACACAAACTACACACACACACACACACACACTACGTAAAGCCAAACACCAGCATCGAGGCGGTCGATCACAATTCCCAACGCACCTCATCAACCTTCCCCCACCCCCCACCCCCTCCCCCTCCTGCTCCGTCCCCCACCCCTCTGTCAGTTATCTTCCAGACAGCTAATGACGTCAGAAATCCGTTGTGTGATCTACTCGTCTGCAGTGTTTTGTGGCCAGCAAGCCAGCTAGCTAGCTAGCTACCCTTCTGCTGGCTCGGAGCCTGCGCCTGCCTCCTACCTACCTACCTACCTACCTCCCTCCCTCCCAGCAGCTGTCTATTTTTACACTCAGCCGTCGGAGTGGTTGGACTCCGTACAAATTTGTACCACACATCCACCGTCCCTGTCTGCCTGCCTGCCCTCCTTCTCCCTTTTGTATTCTTTGCCATTGTGTGTGCACGTGTGTGTGTGTGTGTGTGTGTGTGTGCGGCTGCTGCTGTTCCAACTGAAGGCACCGTGGACTGAGGCTTGTTGCGTAACAGTTGTTACAAGAGAGAGTGTGTGTGTGTGTACAGTGTAGATTTTGTGTATCGTGTGTACGTACGGTACTACTGACACACGCCGCATACACGGCGTTCACAGAATGATGCCGCCGCTTCGAATCGTAGTAATCGCGAGCGTGCATGTATAGACACACACACACACACACACACACACACACACACACTCGCGCACAAGAATGCAATCGCAAGCATATATCACCTATGCACTCTCTCTCTCTCTCTCTCTCTCTCTCTCTCTCTCTCTCCCCCCATCAGTCTTGCTATGTCAGTGTAACACTAATATTCAAGTTCTTAACAACACTGAGCTTATATCGAAATGCGTACAGTTCCTTGCAGAAGTTGCTCAATACTCGCTCCATCTCACGCCGGATCCGAGTCAAAGCTATCACCACTGACCCGGCACTGCATGTTTGACTGTGATGTTAGTAAGTTCTGATCAACCACCACGCTAAACCATCTCAGTACTACGCTGACGAACAGAGAGGTCCTTCTCTCATAACCAGTGCGGTAACAACACGTTGAAACGAAGGCTTTAAGTTTTTATCCATACATGAAAACGAGGCAACACTTCTGAATATGTTACACAACGTTTTATAAAATGCACGTATCGAACTTTCCCTTTATCGCCCCACACAGAAATATGTCACACACACACACACACACACACACACACACACACACACACACACACACACACACACACAAACTGTGTTGGTCCATATGCCACACAGACAACTCTGAACACAAAGCAGACATCAAACATTCATATTTTTGTCCGTGTGGGGCAAAAAATCCCCGAGCTTTAACATTCAAGGAGGGAACGCTGTATCGCCGCTATATGTCACACAGAAAAGGTCAAATGAATGAGAAAGATAGGCTTCCAGTCTTATTCTTCTGTCACATCGTTCACACACACAAGCCACAGGGACACAAAAACTGGTGAATTTGGTGGAATTTCTAACAGGGCTGCCGTTCAGAAAAGTGCCTGGACAGAACTATGTTTAACTCTCTCCATACGAACGGCGAAAGAGACGACGTTAACAGCGTTTCATCCCAATTACCTTCATCGAAATAGTGCAAGCGGAACGCTCTTATACTGAAGAGGTGAATGTTGACAAAGAATACCACAGTTCTGACGACGGAAGCTAAAGGTTGGGTCATTCAGACACCCACTGGACATCCGAGGGGTCTGTGTAGAGGAGAAGAGAGGACTGGCCGTACTGAGTGAGTTAATAAACTGCCTGCGTTCCTGTGTGCTGGCCGGTCGGCCAACTAAACACTACTATGAATTACGGTGCATTCAGTTTGACCTGCGCGCAAATACACACGAAGGGGGTTAAGGCGCCTTAGCATGCCGGTCTTCACCTTCTTTTCTTAACCTGAGTGGGAAAATCTCCACCCAACCTATCACGTGTTGCCGGGGTTCTACTCATGCACCTACGGAGCAGAAGCCCAATTACCCAATTAACCATTCATATCGCACAAGATACAAAGAATAAAGTCATATTTTAAATTTCCACCCAACCTATCACGTGTTGCCGGGGTTCTACTCATGCACCTACGGAGCAGAAGCCCAAATACCCAATTAACCATTCACATCGCACAAGATACAAAGAATAAAGTCATATTTTAAATTTCCACCCAACCTATCACGTGTTGCCGGGGTTCTACTCATGCACCTACGGAGCAGAAGCCCAAATACCCAATTAACCATTCACATCGCACAAGATACAAAGAATAAAGTCATATTTTAAAATTTCCACACGTTCATGTTTGTGAAACAAAGTCAGATCCAGAAGACGACTTTGTTACGCGGCCAGCAAGTGTAGTTTTTACGACTGTTAAATTTCTCCCCATTATCATTGCCAAACCTGAAAGCCACATTTCACGACAGCCAGATTAGCAGCAATCCTGAAGCTCTATAAATTCTAATGATGCCATGATTCTGATGAATGTTATCACTGGAAGGCCTTGACAAACCGAGTTTTCAATGACAGGGAATAATCTGGTTTGCATGAGATGTTATGCAAATAGCTCAGAGGCTGGGACTCAAAATATCGATTTTCGAGAATTGCGAAGTTCGAGGCATCTCTTTTTTTTTTTTTTTTTTCTTTTTTTTTTTTTTACTGTCATTATTGGAGATATCGACCAGGACAGAAACACACACACACACACACACACACACACACACACACACACACAATCACACACAAATATATGGGGACGGACAAACTGACATGTGGATTAATCAGTTCCACAGACGGATATAGTAGGCCAACTGAAGATTAGCACGTCCATCGCAGTCAGTAGATTTTCCTTCTCTCTGATGTCGGGCAAGACTTTTGAGACTTGGCCGACGACTGATTTGACTAATGACTGACTGACTGATTGGCTAGCTGACTGACTGATGACTGGTTGACTGACTGACTGAACTGACAGACAAACCGATAAACAAAGGAACTGATCTTCTTCTTCTTCTTCTTCTGCTTTCGTGGGCTGCAACTCCCACGTACACTCGCATACATGCACACGAGTGGGCTTTTACGTGCATGACAGTTTTTACCCCGCCATGTTGGCAGCCATGCTCCGTTTTCGGGGGTGTGCATGCTGGGTATGTTTTTGTTTCCATAACCCACCGAACGCTGACATGGATTACAGGATCTTTAACGTGCGTATTTGATCTTCTGCATGCGTTTACACACGAAGGGGGTTCAGGCACTAAGCAGGTCTGCACATATGTTGACCTGGGAGATCGTCAAAATCTCCACCCTTTACTCACCAGGCGCCGTCACCGTGATTAGAACCCGGGACCCTCAGGTTGAAAGTCCAACGCTTTAACCACTCGGCTATTGCGCCCGTCAAAAGAACTGATCAGATTCACCGTGGTGTGTGCGTGTGGTGTAGTGGCTTTGAAACAAATGTTTCAGACCAAAAAAAAAAATGCAACAATGACAGAGAGACACGTCAACCAAAACATAGAAGAACCAAAGATCCATGACCTATCTCAGGACTCCTTCACAAACACGTCAGAAAAATCAGTCTTTTAACACTGATGGAAGGACAACGAGAAGAGGGGAAAGGACAGAGACAGAGAGTCACGCGCGCACGCACGCACGCACACCAATATATACACACACGCACGGGCACACAGGCCCGCTCACACACACGCTACCATATAAACACATACATGCTCGCACGCACGCATCCGTGCGCGTACACACACACACACACACACACACACACACACACACACACACACCTCAAATCGATAGAATAACAATGGAGGCCAAGGCACACAAATATCCGTCTCCCAATTTTTTTTTTTTTTTTTTAATTCTTTAAAAATACATTTTAGAAAACCCAGAAGAAAACGACCAGAAAGAAAGTAGAGATATTATTTCAGACAAACAAGACAATATCGACAGAAAAAGCCATACAGAAAAGACAACTCTGCTTAACACACAGGTTTTAGTTCCGGACAGTTCAGACTACCCTCTGGCTCCAGAATATCCATTCCCTTTATAAATGATCTTGGTACCCTCCTTCATCTGGAGAACCCCCTGTGTATTCATGGAATCTGTTCAAGAGTGTCATAAAGGGAATATTGAAATAATTATCAGTATGTCCAGACATGGAAAACTTCAGTAGATAACAATAGTGTGTGTTACAACTACCGTTGTTTAAGCATAATTATTCCTTTGAAAAAAAAAAAAAAAAGTTAGTCTCACCACGTTCTCCCCAACAGCCCATAACTCAATTTAGACTTTCGAATCATAAACTATCTGTTCAACACGACAGACTCTTAGCAATACATAAACAGGAAAGAAAGTGTAGTCGGTGATTTGAATGAAATTGGTGATGCATTTCATCATTATGTATTCAATTGTTTGTTCCCAGTCGTTAAAAAATTACATGTCAGTAACAGCAAATAAACATGTCCAACACCATCCAAATGCTCTGGATTGTGCAGGCCTCATGAATGCACAACGTACATCGAAACTCATAAAACTTGCAACAACAACAAAAACAAACAAACTTTCCGTGTTATATTGAAATTATTTTCAAGAGACAATGCATAAAACTAGAAGCTGCTCTCGTTAACCACACTTTACTGCATAATATCTCAACTGTCTTGATGTGTATAATTTACTGCATGAATGTTTGCTGTGTGGGGAAGCTTGTTGTGTTTCTTGTGTTGCAACGCGCACTGATTTCCATTACATGTTACTTGCATGTTTTTCTCTTAGCTAAGTTAAACGCCCCCCTACCCAGTCCTCCAGGGACCAAACCGGCCTGAATAAAAACAGTTCAAACTGTTCGGGGGGGGAAAAAAAAAGAAGAAGAAGAAGAAAAAGCTAAAGCTAAACACACACACATACAATAAAAATCATTGGCGTGGAGAGCCTTGGCCAAAGGAATGATTCAGCGCTTATAGCTGTTAGAGGCGTTTGATTGGCTAAGAGCGGGCCAGACTAAGAGGGGCGTCTTTTCACTGTTAGCCGCGCGAAATTTGGCCAAACAGAGCAAACCATAGGCCTAGTTTGCATCAGTTTGACATGGTAAGTATATGTAAACACCAAACATGGAGTATAATACAAACTCCTCCTTTCTCTCAATTGCAGAGAAATGACAAACACGAGAAAGGAGAGACAGAGACACTACGACAAAAACTGACCGACAAAGGAATCAAGTCAGATGGACAGACCGACAGAGGAATCAAGTCAGATGGACAGACCGACGCAGATGGACAGACCGACAAAGGAATCAAGTCAGATGGACAGACCGACAAAGGAATCAAGTCAGATGGACAGACGGACAAAGGAATCAAGTCAGATGGACAGACCGACGCAGATGGACAGACCGACAAAGGAATCAAGTCAGATGGACAGACCGACAGAGGAATCAAGTCAGATGGACAGACCGACAAAGGAATCAAGTCAGATGGACAGACCGACAAAGGAATCAAGTCAGATGGACAGACGGACAAAGGAATCAAGTCAGATGGACAGACCGACGCAGATGGACAGACCGACAAAGGAATCAAGTCAGATGGACAGACCGACAAAGGAATCAAGTCAGATGGACAGACCGACAAAGGAATCAAGTCAGATGGACAGACCGACGAAGGAATCAAGTCAGATGGACAGACCGACAAAGGAATCAAGTCAGACGGACAGACGGACAAAGGAATCAAGTCAGATGGACAGACGGACAGAGGACTCGAGACAAACAGCCACCACACAGAAACACAGACAGACGTAGACAGACAGACAGACAGACAGAGAGGAGAAAAGACAAAGAAAAGGTTGCCAATCAGCCTCCTGGCAGGCTTCCACCAGTATGCACCAGGTCATGAGGGGGGAGAGAGAGAGAGAGAGACGGAGAGACAGAGAGAGACAGAGAGAAAGATAGACAGACAGACAGACAGAGAACATGGGAGAAGACTTCTTCCATTTGGCAACACCTTTTACCTGGCAATACCTGGCAACCTACCTACCTTTCTCTGTTTCCCTTTCTCTTGTCTTACATTCCTTCTCTCTCTCTCTGGCAAACCTCCGCGCGTGCGTGTGTGTGTGTGTGTGTGCGTGCGTGCGTGCGCATGTGTGTAACACCACATCTCTGTCTCTCTCTCTCTCTGTCTCCCTCACTCACTCACTCTGTGCCCTTCCTCCATTCCTCTCTCACTGTCTCTGTCTCATTCTCTCTGCCCCCCCCCACCCCCACCACTGTCCTCTCTCTCTCTCTCTCTCTCTCTGTACCTTTCCTCCTTCCTCTCTCACTGTCTCTGTCTCATTCTCTCTGCCCCCCCCCCCTACCCCCACCCCACCACAGTCCCCCCTCCCTCTCTCTCTCTCTCTCTCTCTCTCTCTCTCTCTCTCTCTCTGTAACACTAACCAATTCCCTGCCAGATAATGCGCACGGAACAGACAGGGTGCCAAGCAGGTGGTGGGGGGAGGGGGGGAGGGGGGGGGGTACATACATGTTACTGTGTGCGTGCGTTATGTGTGGGTGAGTGCCTGTGTGCGTGCGTGCGTGCGTGCATGCATGCGCGCGTGGGTGTGCACATTTTAGAGAGCGAGAAGAAACGGAAGGAGAGAAGAAAGAGACGAAGACAAACAAAAAAAAAAAGAAAAAAAGATAGACAAGAGTGAAAAAAAAACCAAAAAAAAAACCCCCAAAAAAACATACATGCGTGGATAAAAATGAACTGCGGGCAAGTTGGAGCAAGATAGACCAACTTCCGCTCTCACATCTCACACGCACTCTCCTCCCCAAGTGCCGAGCCGTCGTTGCATAACGCCATCTTCATGCTAATTGAACGCTTAATGTGTCTCCCCTTGCGTGTGTGTAATCAGCGTCTTATCACTGTCACTACCCTCTCACCACCACCACCACCACCACCACCACCCCTTCCTTTCTGCAACAACAGCATCCCACATGCTGAAAAAATTATTGCGCAACCTCAGAAGCACATGGTTTTAATCTGTATCTGGTCAAACCAAAAACAAAACAAACAAACAAACAAACAAAAAAAACAACCCTAAAACGTCCAGAGCATGCACAGAAACGTTACAGAGAAAGAATACGGGGTGGGGATTGGAGACAGACACAGAAACAGACAAAGAAAGGGAGAGACAGAGTGAGACAGAGTGAGACAGACAGAGAATCATGTCCACACAGGTGCACGCAGAAGAAAAGGCGAAAAAGCAGGAAGGGAAAGGATGAGAAGACAGAGAGATAGAAAGAATGCGAGAGGAGAAGACAGGGCAGGGAGACGGGAAGGTGGAAGTGATTAAGAAAGGGAGGCGGTCATGGCGTGAAAGGGGACCGGTGGATCATATAACTATGACAGACAGAAGGAGAGAGAAAAAAAAAAAGGAAAACAGACGGAGATATGAAAGAGAGGAGGTAGAGAGAGGCCAACAGACAGAGATATGAAACAGAGGAGGTAGAGAGAGGCCAACACACAGAGATATGAAACAGAGGAGGTAGAGAGAGGCCAACAGACAGAGATATGAAACAGAGGAGGTAGAGAGAGGCCAACAGACGGAGATATGAAACAGAGGAGGTAGAGAGAGGCCAACAGACGGAGATATGAAACAGAGGAGGTAGAGAGAGGCCAACAGACAGAGATATGAAACAGAGGAGGTAGAGAGAGGCTAACAGACGGAGATATGAAACAGAGGAGGTAGAGAGAGGCCAACAGACGGAGATATGAAACAGAGGAGGTAGAGAGAGGCCAACACACAGAGATATGAAACAGAGGAGGTAGAGAGAGGCCAACAGACGGAGATATGAAACAGAGGAGGTAGAGAGAGGCCAACAGAGATATGAAACAGAGGAGGTAGAGAGAGGCCAACAGAGATATGAAACAGAGGAGGTAGAGAGAGGCCAACAGACAGAGATATGAAACAGAGGAGGTAGACAGAGGCCAACAGACACAGATATGAAACAGAAGAGGCAGAGAGAGGCCAACAGACAGAGATATGAAACAGAGGAGGTAGAGAGAGGCCAACAGACAGAGATATGAAACAGAGGAGGTAGAGAGAGGCCAACAGACGGAGATATGAAACAGAGGAGGTAGAGAGAGGCCAACAGACGGAGATATGAAACAGAGGAGGTAGAGAGAGGCCAACAGACGGAGATATGAAACAGAGGAGGTAGAGAGAGGCCAACAGACGGAGATATGAAACAGAGGAGGTAGAGAGAGGCCAACAGACAGAGATATGAAACAGAGGAGGTAGAGAGAGGCCAACAGACGGAGATATGAAACAGAGGAGGTAGAGAGAGGCCAACAGACGGAGATATGAAACAGAGGAGGTAGAGAGAGGCCAACAGACTGAGATATGAAACAGAGGAGGTAGAGAGAGGCCAACAGACTGAGATATGAAACAGAGGAGGTAGAGAGAAGCCAACAGACAGAGATATGAAACAGAGGAGGTAGAGAGAGGCCAACAGACGGAGATATGAAACAGAGGAGGTAGACAGAGGCCAACAGACAGAGATATGAAACAGAGGAGGTAGAGAGAGGCCAACAGAAAGAGATATGAAACAGAGGAGGTAGAGATAGGCCAACAGACAGAGATATGAAACAGAGGAGGTAGAGAGAGGCCAACAGACGGAGATATGAAACAGAGGAGGTAGAGAGAGGCCAACAGACGGAGATATGAAACAGAGGAGGTAGAGAGAGGCCAACAGACAGAGATATGAAACAGAGGAGGTAGAGAGAGGCCAACAGACGGAGATATGAAACAGAGGAGGTAGAGAGAGGCCAACAGACGGAGATATGAAACAGAGGAGGTAGAGAGAGGCCAACAGACGGACATATGAAACAGAGGAGGTAGAGAGAGGCCAACAGACAGAGATATGAAACAGAGGAGGTAGAGAGAGGCCAACAGACAGAGATATGAAACAGAAGAGGTAGAGAGAGGCCAACAGACAGAGATATGAAACAGAGGAGGAGAGAGGCCAACAGACGGAGATATGAAACAGAGGAGGTAGAGAGAGGCCAACAGACAGAGATATGAAACAGAGGAGGTAAAGAGAGGCCAACAGAGATATGAAACAGAGGAGGTAGAGAGAGGCCAACAGACAGAGATATGAAACAGAGGAGGTAGAGAGAGGCCAACAGACGGAGATATGAAACAGAGGAGGTAGAGAGAGGCCAACAGACAGAGATAGGAAACAGAGGAGGTAGAGAGAGGCCAACAGACGGAGATATGAAACAGAGGAGGTAGAGAGAGGCCAACAGACGGAGATATGAAATATAGGAGGTGGAGAGAGGCCAACAGACGGAGATATGAAATAGAGGAGGTAGAGAGAGGCCAACAGACAGAGATATGAAACAGAGGAGGTAGAGAGAGGCCAACAGACAGAGATATGAAACAGAGGAGGTAGAGAGAGGCCAACAGACAGAGATATGAAACAGAGGAGGTAGAGAGAGGCCAACAGACGGAGATACGAAACAGTGGTGCCAGTTGCATTGCTTGGTTCTAACTTTTTGACAGTTACACGTGACTAAATGATTAAGTTGATCGAACTACGCCATTGGTCAGTTCGATACAACAGACAGTAAGTAGCGGGTTACGACCATACTGGGCTCTTCCGTCCGAGTTATGCAACTGGCTCCGGGGTGAGTGAACATATATGATGACAATATAATAATAATAATAATAATAATAATAATGGTATTTATATAGCGCTGGATCTTGTGCAGAGACAAATCAAAGCGCTTTCGCACCAGTCATTCACACGCATGCATAACTCTAATACTGTAGAAACTAAAGACAAGGAAGGGCAGGCAAGGGAGGCTATTTTGGGAAGAGGTGGGTTTTTAAGGCCAGACTTGAAAGAGCTGAGTGTGGAGACTTGACGAAGCGAAAAAGGAAGTTCATTCCAATCGCAAGGTCCAGAAACAGAGAAAGAACGGCGGCCAACAGTCGAGTGTTTGAATCTGGGTATGCGTAAACAGAGTGGATCCGAGGCCGATCGTAGTGAGCGAGATGGAGTGTAGAGGTGAAGGCAGCCGCAGAGATAGGAAAGGGGCAGTTTTGTGAATGCATCTATAACATAGAGTGCTGATCTTGTACTTTACTGACGACATTAGAAAACTACCATACAATGCAGAAGGTTTTCTGCATTATTTTGGACAAATGGATTTCTCTTCAATACCCCCACTGAACTGACCAACACAGATTAAAAAAAAAAAAAAAAAAAAATTTCATTTCCCCGTAACTTTGCAAAAGGAACAACGCAAAGCTGTACGAATTTAAGATCTGCGTCTGTAACGATGAACTGCAAATTACGATGTCTCAAATCTAAGTCTCGTCATTACCTATTTCATGTCCAAGATTATATCAGGTTATAGGTCATGAATGTTCCACAACATTTCACATAAAATTCAAATCATCCACTGGAGTAAATCACGCTTCCAACCCCTTAATCCAAACTTATATTCGAACAAATACAACAGGTTATATATACACCCACCCACCACCCACCCACCCCACCCCACCCACACATGATAACTCCAAAAGAAATAATATACTATTTAAGTTTTCACTTAACTTATCAATCAGTTTTAAAGTGTGAAAATAAGCAATGTCTGAATACACTGCCATCACATGCACGCAAAGTATCATGCCAATAACGGAAAGAAATGGAGAGGGAGAGAGAGAGAGACACACACACACACACACACAGACACAGAGAGACAGACAGAGACAGAGAGATAAATTTACAATCGTGTGTAACATCGACATACCTGTCGGCTGATATGCCTGACGGATCTTACAATAACATGTGAAATGTGAACGGAGGGAGGGAAGCTAACTCACACTACACTTACACTTCCGGGCAGATAACCTCTTGAAACTGGGCTGAGGGAATGACTTCCTTATTTTTCTTTTCTTCTTTTATTTTTTTGCGCCCTGGGATTTGAACCCAGTTGGGACTGCGGACTTCGTAACGTACTCTGGATTGATCGTCTGAACATGGCCTGGGAACTCTGAAAAAGAAGAAGAAGAAGAAGAACCCACAAATTTCCGAATGCCATCTGGATGCTAATCCAAGGCAAAACGGACAGAAAAAACTGTCTCATTTAAATACGAGTTTTGTTGGCGTTTCTCCTGCACCGCGGTTTGCCACAGAATCTCTTTTGTCCCACACAAACACCCCCACCCCCTCTCTCCATTCTTTCTCCTCCTCCATCTTCCTCCCTCCGTCTGTCTCTTTCTCTTCATCTCTTTTTCTCTCAACTTCGCAGACCCAAGGAGAAAGCTGGGTGTGTTTCGAAGAATAAGCATTCTAGGAAAAGCAGTTTGATGATACGTACCTGATCAGAAACGGTAACAGACACACTGATAGACAGACACGCAGACACGACAAACAGAATGAGTGTCACAGAGACAGAGAAACAGAGAGAAAAAAAAAGAGAACAGATAAAAAATTTAAAAAAGCCTTTTTTTGTTCTTGTCCTTCCGCTGGTCTTAACCATTTACACAAAACATGGTGAAATCCTGACGCATTTGCAAGAAACAGAGAGAGACAGAGACAGACAGACAGAAAGAGAGAGGGAGGGAGGGGGAGGGAAGAGAAAGGCCAAGGTACAATGATATTATCGTAATCATAATTTGTCTGTAGAAAACTGAAACCACATATTTCGATGCCAATCCCTGTCAACCATTTGGGATCGTACGTATCCTGTAAACTCGAAATAGCAAAGGCATGGGGGGGGGGGGGGGGAAACAACAGCATGCTCGATACATACAATATGGTATAACTGATTTGAAGCCTTCTTTTCATGAGAACTACGAGAGTGGGAGGGTGGATGAACCACGTGGGTAGGAGGAGGGATGAACAGGAGAACAGACAGACAGACAGACAGACAGACAGACAGACAGACAGACAGACAGACAAAAGGTGAAACTTACGACACATGGAAAAAAAAAACACTGAGGAAGACAACCCCACACACACAAAAAAAAAGCCTGAGATCATCCCAGGGAAACATTTTTCCTTGTCTGTGAGGGTACAATCAATCCTTGCACACGAAGAGGCAGCGATAAATTCCTTGTGTGAATCAAGACCCACTATGTAATCCAATTCTCGGGAAAGGCATAAACAAATTTACATTACAGCTGGCAAAAAAAAAAAAAAAAAAAAAGTTTCTGAAAAAGACAAAACATAATGTCACATTTTGAGCTCTTTTTTTTTCAATAACATACTATTTCATACCCCTTGTCATTGAACTTTTATGTTCTTTTTTTTTTTTTTTTTTTTCGATGAAACAGCTAAAATGATAAACACAGAAAGATACCAACCAACAGTAATATGTGAGTCTTGTGACAAATCATACTGCGTTCCTGTCGACATCATTTTAGAAACACAACAGCCATAGGCAGAGAAAGAGGCATAGACAAAGAACGCTATTTCACGTCAAATGCTTTGGAATTTTGGCCATCAAAAGTGTTTGTTGTACTGAAAACAAAACAAAACAAAACACAAAGAAGAGAAGAGAATGAAAGAGCGTCAGGTGGTAGTCTGTACCAGTTTGAATACACTCCCCATCCCAACCCTGTACTTTTTTTTTTTAATTTCGGCAAAGCGACTTTAAAACGGCCTGACCAGCGCGTTTGGTTTATGCGAAGAGCAAGCAACTGCTCTCTCTCTCTCTCTCTCTCTCTCTCTCTCTCTCTCTCTCTTCTTCTTCTTCTTCTTCTTCTTCTTCTTCTTCTTCCAAAAGCTGTCTTGATGTAACGCATATGGATCAGTCCACACGCTCTAACACCTCCTTGAAAATGAAACTGACTCAAAAAAAAAAAAAAAAAAAAAAAAAAAACCTTCAGCATCGCTATTTCCACCATCCGCCTCCTCCTCTTGGTTCAGCCGTGGGATGAAGCCCATATGGTCGGATCGGCCGGTTTTTAAAGAACATGAACTGGAGATAAAACAGTCTCAAAACCACAAGCAATCAGTTGAGAGAGAGAGAGAGAGAGAGAGAGAGAGAGAGAGAGAAGAGCCAGCAATGGCACGCAAACACAAAACAAGTCTTCCACTCACCCGAGCGTGGTCATGGTGACGATGGTGTACCAGAAGGCGTTGGGGATGGAGGTGAAGGTGGTGCCCTCCACGTTCTTCTCCGCGTAGAACATGACGGTGGCGAAGATGATGATGGCCATGGTGAGCGAGAAGAGCAGGAAGCCCAGCTCGCTGGCGCACGACTTGAGCGTGTATCCCAGGATGCGCAGCCCCTGCGAGTGGCGGGAGAACTTGAAGATGCGGAACACGCGGAAGACCCTCAGCGTGACGAAAGCGCCGCTGACGTCATCGTTGTCAGTGATGACGAGGCCGATGTAGTAGGGGAGGATGGCCACCACGTCTATGACGGACATGACGGAGCGCATGAACTTGCAGCGCTGCGGGGCGGCGTACAGACGGAGGAGATACTCGGCAGTGAAGATCATGACGCAGGCTGTGTCCAGGCAGAAGAAGGCCACGGCGAAACGCTCGCCGCAGGAGGGCTCCACCGGAGCTCCCATCACCTTGCCACACTTCACGGTCTCCACCACGTTCGCCAAAACCGACACGGCGATGAAGAACCCTGTGACGTAGTAGAAGACTAAGGCGGTGGTGCCGATGTGAGGGTTCTCGAACGCTCGCCACATTTTCTCCCTTAGCGACACGGCCGGGTCAAAGTCTGCGTTCTCGGAGGCCTTGTCGTCCATGAGGCGCTCCGAGTTCTCGCGTTTGCGGTCCCTGTAATCCTCATAGCAGCAGTCCCCGATGATTTCTGGCATGATGCCGAAGAAGGCCAGCTCCTCGTCGTAAGCCGATATACACTCATGTTTGGGGTAGTGCAGGTGCCCCGTGCGGTAGTAGTTGAGGATGTGGCGGAACAGGTCGGGGTCGCGATCGAAAAAGTACTCCCTGGACTCCTCGTCGAAGAAGAACTCTTTCTCGTTGGAGCCTAGCAAGGTGTCGGGGTATTTCTCTAGCGTGTTTCTCCAAGTCTCGAACTTCCGACCGCTGACGTTGATCCTCAGCTTGTCGTCCCCGCTCTTGATGTCCTCCCGCATGCGGGTGGAGGGGAGGGGGTTCTGGGCGATGGGCACCCAGCCAATGGCCGAGGCCCGCGCCATGGGCAGCCAAGCCGCTACCGACGCCATGCTGCCGTCCGAGTCCTTTCCCTTGGCAGAGAAAAACTCTAGGTCCTGTATGAAGACAATTTTGAACCGTTAAGTGAGGAACACGACCACACGGGAAAGGTAGGGAGGACGCGTCAGAAGGGCCCGCAGCCCTCGGCATGAAGACGGAGGAGGGTCAGGGTAGGAAAGAGCACTGGTCGTCAGACAAACTGTCCACATGCGCTCCTCGTCACAGGCTGCTGACTGCCACGAGTGGGAAACAGAACTGAACGTAACGGAAATAAAACACTACGTGAAGAGAAGTGGCCGAGTTCACAGAAGAATGTTGACAGATCTGGTGGTTACAGTGAACGCATACAGACATGAAAGTCACAAAGTATACAGACCTAATCAAGGACTGGGACTTAATAAAGCTGGTTCTTGAAATTCGTGTTAAGCATTCGTTGACGGAGAAGTGTAGCCAGGTACTGACAGACAGAGTGAGTAAAATATCAGAACAAAACACTGGTGTGTAACAGTATACTGTGACCCAATTATCATCTCTTGTAACAATAGGAGACCAAGGCTAACATTCAGTCAATCGAAGTCGATTCTCTGACTTGCTAAATAAAAGACAAGCATGTGCATGCAGGCTTAGCTGAAGCTTCATCGAGGAGAGTGACAGGTGGTTGAGCTATGCCTGTACTTCAACACAACCCAGTTTAAGCAGCTCGATGTGTGTCCCAAGAACTAATTAACCCGGTCAGTGTCTATCCCAGGACTAGGCAGGCGGGTCTGCATGTGTCCAAAACAACTAGGTAGACTAGTAAGACTGCTTCTGCTTCCCAAATGAGCATTTAAGCAGCTTCAGAATGTAAACGATGTCTCGTTGAGCAGGTCAGTGTGTCAAAACACAGCTGGACTAGTGGCCAGAATCAATGAAGAAAACAGCTGAAGGCGGGCTGTGTCCGTGTCAATGGGGGTTGTTGTCAACACCAGATGTTGCAAGAGATGGCTGAATATGACAGGCAGTCTCACATTGTGTGCACGTTAATCACGTTGAACAGCAACCCAGGCAGTTGACACGAACGCCCCACTGACAATAGCCCGCACTGAAGCGCGCTTCATAACCACATGGAACAACGGACTTCAGTGCCGCTCTGCACTCCATCACTCTGGGCAGTCTTGGATCTGCAAATCACCACTGATAACAAAACACTGCCAAGTCTGCAGTGAAGATCTCTGTTTAGCAATGTTTTAAAGCCGATACCATCGTGTGCAGTAAATCCTATATTCACGTTACATGTGTGGATAACATTATTCTTTGTCAGCGTACATAACGACAAAGGAACAACAGTCAATAGTGTGTACATATGGAACACTCACCAAAACGATGTATCCTCTTCTCTGTCTTCACGGCAATCCCAAAAGAAACACCGAGTCCGTAGCATCTGCACGATCATGGCTACTACACCTTAGTCCATCACAACGTGTTCATGCCTCCAGCTTCATCGACAATAGGCAATCAAGTGCTGTCTACGCTCAATGACCATGACCGTAAACAATGGCTAACTGACTGGTATTCAGGAATCACAACAGCCAACTCCAGCCTCCACAGTCACGCTGGCACAGAGGTAACAGTAAGGGTGGCTGTGCGGAGGGCAGGCAGGCAGGCAGGCAGGCAGGCGGGCGGGCAGGGGCCAGGCTAGGACCCCCCCCTCCCCCTGGATACAACTGGTCAGCAGGGACACGGCAGGAAAAAGCGGACAAGGAAACAGCTCCTCACGCCCAGGCGACCAGTTCTGCTGACGGCAATCAAATCAGCCACACCACCATCACCACCACCGACACCACCGTCATTGCAACACCACCGACACCACCGTCATTGCAACACCACCGACACCACCGTCATTGCAACACCAGCGACGCAACGTGGACCGACAAGGGTGGCGGCGGCGGCAGGACGTAGCCGTGCGGGTGGGAGAGGGGAGGGGAGGTGGGGTGGTCAGAGAAGAGGGTGCTGTCTGGTACGGGGAAGCGAGAGGCCGGGCAGGGAGGAGCGGTCAGGGCCCACATTGCGACACGTCCAACACGCTAGGAGGAAGACGACAACTGGGAGGGGGTTACATGCTGCAGCACCATCAGTGGCTGGCACCGTTTTCCCCGGCGCTGCTCCGCTCGTTTCCAGCTCCGCTCTGTCACCAGGCACTGTCACCAGCTCTCCGCCTGTCTCCCTCAGTCCCGTCAGTAATGGCTGCACTGACACTCACAGACAGCCTGGCGATGCTCCACCGTTCTGAACACTCTCTGCCCTGTCACGGCTGGCACAGCACTGACGGCAGGAAGAGGGGGGTGGTGGGGGGGGGGTGGGGACAGTCGGAGAGGACGGAAAGAAGCACCATCACTGTCTCACCTGTCCAGTCCCTCTACCACACCGGTGTCCGTGCTGACGGCAGTGGGTCGTACCGGCCGACAGGTGAACGCTCGGGACAGACAGCTGTCACTGGAGCAGACTCGATCTCACTGTCTTTCCTCACGCTGCTCGGGGTCCGAGCTCCCCGTGAAATCCTATCGCCCACTCTGACACACACCACCACCAGAGCGGGGAAGAGGTCTCTACCATGTCTCCCAACAAACACACTGCAGTCAGAATCAAACCGTATGGTTGCTTTATTTATTTATTTTTTCCTTTTTTTCTCTCTCTTTCTCTCTCTCTCTTTTCTCATCAGAATCTGACTGAAGCTGCTACCAGCAGCACGGTGTAGACCAGCGAGCGAGGCGAAGCGATGTGTGTGTGTGTGTGTGTGTGTGTGTGTGTGTGTGCGAATGCGTGCAGTGTGTGTCAAAAACACCAACGCGGCAGCGTGGGCTAGCGGAGGCTGACTTGGGGTTGTTGCAGCGTCGCTTACGCCGTGTGCGGCGTGGTGGTGGTAGCTGTTGTCGTAGTTGTAGAAATAGGCCGCAGTGCCAGTGTAGCTTCAGAGGCAAATGTGTTGGTGGAAGACTGAAAGTATATGTGTGCGTACGTGCAAGCTTAAGCGTGCGCGCGCAATTGTTAGTATGGTAAGTGAGGGAACGACAGAAGAGTCAGTGGTGAGAGTTGTGACTATTATCTGTGCATGTGCGTATGCGCATGTGCGTGTGTGAGCGCGAACGCGCGCGCGCGCGTGTGTGTGCAATAAACTTATCATTAAGTGACTTGAGCGATACTAAGATCTTGTGCCATATGAAGACGATTACATAATTTTGTCAAGAATTGTAAACAAGCAATAAGTTTCAGTTTCTGATGCGGAGGGGTTGGGGGGTCCTAAAATAACAGGTAAACACGGCAACAGTTGTAGTTTTGTCGTCAGTAAACTGGTACGACTGATACTGAGACGCCGACATCAGATCATATCGGGAATATCATCATCAACAACATCAATACAGGCATGAGAACTGAGGCGGATGAAGTGAAAGACAGACAGACAGACAGACAGACAGACACTGGCAGAGACAGAGAGAGGCCGGGTGGAGATGAAAAAGAGAGGAAGTGGGGAGGTTTAGAAATGTTGATCTGCTTATGAAATCTAATATTTTATAACAATGTACGAGGGTCATTCAATAAATAAGGTGAATTTTTCGGTATATAAGGACTTATAATACAGATAGAAGCTTACTTTTTTCTTCTTTTTTTTTCAACGTAGTCTCCCAGCACTGTCACACACTTTTCCCATCTGTGCACAAGCTTCCGTATTCCCTCAGCGTAAAAATCTTTGGACTGATGTCTCAGCCAGTCGCTCCAGGCCTTCCAGGCCTGTCTTCATCCTCAACACTGCTCCGTCCTTTAAACAATTTAGCCCACTTGTAGACATTTTTTTCGGCTGAAACATGTGGCACCATACACAGTTGACATTCTCCTATGAATTTCAACTGGTTTGCACCCTTCAGCAACCAAAAACTTGATAACTGACCGCTGTTCAATCCTGGAGCATGCTTCTTGGTCGGCCATCTTTGTTAATCGCCAAAACTCTCAAAGTTTGTTTTTTTTTTAATCTGCAAAACAAATTAAATCCATGTGAAAAAGAAGTAAAACAAAAAAAAAAAGAAAAAAAAAAGTAAGCTTCTATCTGTATTAGAAGTCCTTATACCGAAAAATTCACCTTATTTATTGAATGACCCTCGTATTAACTCCAAATTGACTAGAGGAAAACACATCTCCCATATTATCAGCCAGAAACACACATAATCATCTAGAAACACACCGGGCACAAATGCATACGAAGATCATGAATGACTGAACGAACCAATCGGAACAAACAAACAAACCGTTGATTATTGAGGAGGAGGGAAGAATAAGCACAATTAGCTTGTTTTCATCCTGTCCTCACGACGGAAAAGGGAAAATATAACAAACCCACAATACAAAAAGCAGAGCCAAGAGACAGACAGACAGACAGTTTTGTAGACATTGAGTTACACTAATAAAAAGAGAGTCGAAGAAAAGCCTTGAGCTTATTGGTACAGAAGAACAACTATTAATTAGTTCATTCATTCATCGCATGATTGTTGTCGTACAACCTTAACAAATCAACATTATTTTAAGAAGATCAAAACAAACTTCAGTCCTAACCCGATGCATAACGCGATGTTCATGTTTTCAAAGCAGTGTTGGTCAGTAGGCGTTTGCTGGGGTTGGGGGAAGGGGGGAGGAGGGGGTGTCAAAGGCTGTAAGTGTATTTGCATTCCTATTATAAAGTACAACCTTAACAAATCAACATTCTTTTAGGAAGATCAAAACAAACTTCAGTCATAACCCGATGCATAACGCGATGTTCATGTTTTCAAAGTGTTGGTCAGTTGGCCATCCACACCAGCGTTTGTTGGGGTTGGGGGAGCGGGGGGGGGGGGTGGGGGGTGTCAAAGGCTGTAAGTGTATTTGCATTCCTATTATAAAGCAGATTTTCATATACAGGATTTTGCCAGGGACAGCCCTTTTGTTGCTGTGGGTTCTTTTAAGTGCGCAGGGGCAAGCAACTGAACACACGGGACCTCCCTCGGTTTGTCGTCTCATCCGAATGACTATCATCCAGACCACCACTCAAGGTCTACTGGAGGGGGCCAGAAAATACGAGTGTGTGATTCCATCCCTTGCTCTCAGATTCTCTCGCTTCCAATGCGCCCGCGTTACCACCGACTAGGCCGTCACAATTTTTTTTTTTTTTTAATTCACGGCCCAGCATACACACCCCATCTGTTCTGAAATTCACATGTATGCATGTTAGAAGGAAAAAAAACAAAACAAACAACAACAACCGCACAAAGCATTGTCATCTTTACTGTCACCACCATCATCATCATCATCATCATCCACATCGTAGTGGTAAGGCCTTCGCACCACAAACAACGAACTAAAAAACACACACAAAAAAAACACACACACTGAGCATTGACTACACACTCACATA
>NC_134900.1:12208542-12223542 GCF_041734735.1 Babylonia areolata | reverse complement strand
TGTCCAGCCCGTACATAAACATTACTACCCACTGAAAACGAAATCCCCCCACCCCCCCCCCCCCTCCCACCAAGCTCCTCCCACCTCCACCACCCCCAACCCCCTCCCACCAACGTGAATTCCAGAGATGGACTGTCTGCGTTCAACTTGCACAATAACTGGACGGATGTGTGTGTGTGTGTGTGTGTGTGTGTGTGTATGTGTGTGTGCTTACGTGCGTGTGCGTGCGAGGTGTTAAAGAATATTGTTTAGTCTCGGTCTCTCACTGAGAACGAAAAACGTCAACGTTACTAAACTGATAAGGATCCAGTGTGACGTGACACGCTTTCCATAACCTGCAGTGTCCACCTGGTTTCAGGAAAGCTTCAGTTGAATGGATCCGTTAGAATCACCGCAGTTTCAAATAAGGCAACCGTGGGCTGCTCTGGCAGCGTACACAGGTCAATACTCAAGCTCAAAATTTATCAAGACTACTACGGGGGGGGGGGGGGGGGGAACCCGATGGAGCCAGGTTTAGTTGTCTGTTTCTTGTTTGTTAGTCACAACGTATTTTGTTTGTTTAATTGCATTGCTCTGTTTTCATTTTGGGTCGGTTTCTAGCAAAAAAAAAAACATATCAGAGAACGTTAGTAATTTTCTGATTAGTTTCAACTAACTAGTGATGACTTTTGTTGTTGTTGTTCGGTAAACAACGGTCATGCCGCGACTGGACTGATCTTGCCATCATAAGGGTAGTCCGGCTGCTTTCGGGGGGGCAATGTCCGAGCTCTAATCAGGCGTATGCCCGTTCCTTAATTGTGAATACAGCCAAGTGATTTGATATTTCGAAGTGACGAAGTATCTCTCTCTCTCTCTCTCTCTCTCTCTCTATATATATATATATATATATATATATATATATATATATATATATATAATCCTCTGTTTCCATCCACTATCGGTTCCTTTTTTTCCACCCTAAAAGCAACTTTTCTATTGCTGTTTTTTCTCTGTTTCGTTTTTTTACTTTTTTTTTTGTCATACGCCCGTCCAGTTTGATTTCTATATTACTGACATGGCCATCACCTCTGGCACTTCCACACCGTGATAGACGGGCGCAATAGCCGAGTGGTTAAAGTGTTGGACTGTCAATCTGAGAGTCCCGGGTTCGAATCACGGTGACGGCGCCTGGTGGGTAAAGGGTGGAGATTTTTTCGATCTCCCAGGTCAACATATGTGCAGACCTGCTTAGTGCCTGAACCCCCTTCGTGTGTATATGCAAGCAGAAGATCAAATACGCACGTTAAAGATCCTGTAATCCATGTCAGCGTTCGGTGGGTTATGGAAACAAGAACATACCCAGCATGCACACCCCCCCGAAAACGGAGTATGGCTGCCTACATGGCGGGGTAAAAACGGTCATACACGTAAAAGCCCACTCGTGTGCATACGAGTGAACGCAGAAGAAGAAGACACCGTGATAGTCAGTGTGGATAGGACGTCACAAAGGCCGGGCTCACAGACAAGAGACAGGCAAAAGCGAAGGAAAGCAAGACACAGGCAGAACGTTGACGGACAAGGTCCTTTGACTTCCCTGTCTACAACAGATCGATTCGAATCAAACAAACCCGCCATTCACCCACCCACCAATCCCCGGGCACCACATTTTTTTTTTTCTCAACTTTATCATTATCATTATCATTATTATTATTATTATTATTATCATCATTACTATTATTATTTCAGAACAAAATCTGAAAAGTGAAGAAGAAATCTCATACTCTCCAAACCCTCAACCCCCCCCCCCCCCCCCCCCCCCCGCCCCCCCAAAAAAAAACAACCCACATCCATCACCATGTGATCCATCCACCCCTACACACTGCACTGTGTCTGATCTTAACCACCCACGGGTTGTCTCCACCCCCAACCCCCCACACCCCCATCCATCATCCCAACCCTAGCCCCCCTCTCCCCCCCTCCCTCCCCCTCCCCCTCCACTGCCGCACCCATTACCTTCCCTCCGCACCCCACCACCCCCCAGTCCCCCTTTCAAGAAAACCCAACCGTCAGCACACACACACACACACACACACACACACACACACACACACACACACTACCCCCGTCAGCTGTAAGAATATTTCGTTCTTTCGGAAGCCCGGAAACTGGTTTGATCGATTTTTTTTCTACTTCTTCTTTTTTTTTCTTTTCTTTTTTTCTTTCTTTTTTTTTTAAGTTCTTGGGCACAGAGAGAAGCGATTTGCCGCGGGCTGTAAGAGCAGTGAGAGTCCAGCTGATGTGGCTGGAATTGACGCTTGCGAAAGATCTCGTCCGATATCAGGAATACGTTCACACAGACGGGGGGGGGGGGGGGGGGGGAGAGGGAGAAAGGGAGAGGCAACCGTGGAAGGGAGAGGGAAGAGTTGGGGTATGGGGTTGGTGGTGGGTTGGGAGAGAGGGAGAGAGGGAGGGAGGGAGGGAGAGAGACAGAACGAACGAACGAACTGTTTTATTCAAATAAAGGCCAAAGCCCCTCACTGAAGGGGGTGTGACATAAAGTACAAAAGCTGTAATTATAGCTGTGACCACAGTTATATCATAAACATAATACATCAGCAAAAGAAAAGATTATGATGTCATAATGTTCAGTCTTTTTCAAGGATTTGTAAATATAAATAGCGAGCCCATAGGAGAGAGAGAGAGAGAGAAAAGCGAGAATGGAAGAGAGTGTGGAGACATTGGACTGAGAGTACGTGCATAGCAGAAAGGCAGGAAGAGAGAAAGATGGAATGGGCGGAGAGGGAGAACAGAGAGAGGGAGAGACAGAGAGAGGGAGAGACAGAGAGAGGGAGAGACAGAGAGAGGGAGAACAGAGAGAGGGAGAGACAGAGAGAGGGAGAACAGAGAGAGGGAGAGACAGAGAGAGGGAGAGACAGAGAGAGGGAGAGACAGAGAGAGGGAGAAAAGAGGGAGATAGAGAGACACAGACAGAGATATAGACACACAGACTCAAAAAATTGAAAGTGAGAAAGTGAGTTATTGTGGTTCATACAGGGGGAGAGAGAGAGAGAGGGAGAGGTAGACACATAAAGAGGACGAGTATAGAAAGAGAGGGAATGAGAGAGTAAGTTATAGAAAAGGTTGAAAAGTACAAAACACAACAACAACAACAACAACAAACACACACACACACACACACACACACACACACACACAGATGCGACATTGAGAGAAATCATGCGTAACAAGGCTGAGTGAAGGAGAGCGATATAAAAAGAGAAATTGAGAGAGCAGAAAGAGAGGGAGAGAGGAAGACATAAAAGACATATACAAAATTTCATCATACGCTCGACATTACGTCATACTCATATGACGTAAAAGTGATATAAAATCTGCGAAGTAACACACATCATAGAAAAAACACATGCTTAGTTAATCATTCAAAAACATAAGACGGAGTGGGTTGTGTGGCTTGAACGATGTGTACAGATAAAGTGAAAAGATTTCTTATTGTTCATGTACAGATACTATAAGTAACGACAACCTGAACTATCATGCGAACATTTAAATTTCAATGGAATCTATTGTACTCTCTCTCTCTCTCTCTAAAAAGTGAAGGAAAAAAAAACAACGAAATAAATCGAAAACGAGGAAGTGAAAAACACTTCAGATTTTTTATTGGTTTATGTAGCCTACAGATGCCATAAGTAACGACAACCTGAACTATCATGTGAACATTTAAACTTTCAATGGAATCTCTCTCTCTCTCTCTCTCTCTCTTTCTAAAAAGTGAAAAAAAAACGAAATAAATATAAAACGAGGAAGTGAAAAACACTTAAGATTATATATACATATATATATATATATATATATATATAAAGAACCGCTAGCAATCGATTGCCTCCATTCCCCATTTCTTTCGTGTCCCCCCCCCCCCTCCCCCCCTTTCCCAAATGGCCGCTGATTTCTGCCACTGGTAGCCTACAAAACCAACCCCCTCATTGACCTTTCGTATCACTGCTCTCCCCTTTTCTCCTTACGGCTTGGCCAGGTCTCTTCCCCCCACCCTCTCCACCCTTCCCCAACCTCCATCTCTAGCGGAACGTGAATCGTGTACAGTCGTTTTACACGTCCATGTAGAAGTGTGAGTTGCACTGGTGATTTCATCTTCGTCTGTTTATCGTTCATCTGTCTGTCTGTCTGTCTGTCTCCGACCGCCCTGATTCCCATGTCTCAAAACAGATGGAACTGAAAGTTGATAGCGAGACTTCTAACGACGTTTACTACCTGTATAATGTTGAAGGGAACAAAAACAGGAAAGAACCACTGCTCGTTTAAGGGTTTACTACACCATGGAAGTTACAAAGCGACGACAGACCAGCTGAGGATGGAAAGACGCACTGCTCAATTAAGGATTTACCACACCATGGAAGTTACAAAGCGACGACAGACCAGCTGAGGGTGGAAAGAACCACTGCTCATTTAAGGATTTACTACACCATGGAAGTTACAAAGCGACGACAGACCAGCTGAGAGTGGAAAGAACCACTGCTCATTTAAGGATTTACTACACCATGGAAGTTACAAAGCGACGACAGACCAGCTGAGAGTGGAAAGAACCACTGCTCATTTAAAGATTTACCACACCATGGAAGTTAAGCAACGACAGACCAGCTGCGCACTGTTCATTTAAGGATTTACTACACCATGGAAAGTTACAAAGCGACGACAGACCAGCTGAGGGTTCATGACTCACAGAAGCGCGTCACGTGTTCTTTACCGTCGAATGTCATTTGCGCCGTAATTTCATTAACAGGCCCATTGCAAGCAACTAAACACCAACATTTTTGTCACCAGTCAAGCTCAGATGCTGTATTGTCTATTGGGTTTTAACTCTCTCCATACGAACGGCGAAAGAGACGACGTTAAGAACGTTTCACCCCAATAACCACCATCAAAATATTACCAGCGGAAGGCTCTTACACTGAAGAGGTGAATGTTGACAAAGAATACCACAATTCTGACGACGGAAACTAAAGGTTGGGTCATTGAGACCCCCACTGGACATCCGAGGGGTCTGTGTAGAGGAGAAGAGAGGACTGGCCGAATGAGTGAGTTAAGCAAACCTGGAGTGGATCCCTTGTTTCATTCAGGGTCATTTCACACCTGCCGGCAATTACGGATGATGACTTCACACTGCAATAACTTTAATTAGAATCTTCTATCATTTTCATGACTTTTATTTCATTACTTACTGTTTATGAATGTTATTTGATACAAGTCATACTATGGTTCATCAGCCGTCATGATAAAATTGAAGTGCAACGTTGTGAGCACAGTATAAGCTTTAAGCTTGTTGATGCTCTTTTGTCATTTATTGCATTGTAATCATGTGTATTGCTGAATAATTAAAGATTATTTAAACCATTTTCATGACTGGTTCTCTGAAATAAGATCCATACAGGTATCAGAAAGAGGTTGAAGACGCTAAGCAGTGAAATGTGTGTGTGGTGAGAACGCTCCCACGTTGGGTGCTACACGAACCGTTTGCAGTCAAACGTTGTTCGCAGTCAGGCATACCTTCCTGCACGGACATGCATCTGTACATGTGCTGAATGGCGCTTTGGGTGTTGTATGGAAACTGAAAGGATATAGGCTCAAATCAAATCAAATCAAATCATGTTGCTCAGAGCAAGATATTGGCTGAGAATGTTTTTAAGATAAAAAGCGGAGTGGTGTGGGAAGGGGGTTTTGCCTTCAACTTCAACATCCGATTCTCCACAAAATTCAAACTCTACAAAACCCTGGTAGTCTCCATTGTACTGTATGGTTGCGAGGCATGGACACTGACGGCCGAAACTGAAAGGAAGATCCAGGCCTTCGAGAACAAATGCCTGAGGAAGCTCCTTCAAATTCCCTGGATCGAGCACAGGACCAATGAACATGTACGGAGCATAACTGAGAACCTTGCTGGACCTCGGGAACCTCTCCTTTCAACTGTGAAGAGACACAACACTCGACACACCAGCTTGTCCAAAGCAATCATGCAAGGCACCATCGAGGGCGGGAGAAGAAGAGGAAGACAGCGGAAGAACTGGCATGAGAACATCAAACAATGGACCGGACTCCACACACGTGAGCTGCTGCCGGCGGCTGCCGACAGAGACAGATGGAGAAGGGAGGTTGCGTCTGCGGTCCTCAGGCTTCCCCCAACGACTACTTTGTAGTTATGGGCCTGAAACACGAAATACGAAAAGATGAAAACTAGGCGACCCGTTTTCTGTATATGTATGTATCATCAGTTCAATAAACGTCACATGAAAACCAACACAAAACTAATGGAACTTTCTAGAAGCTTCTGTAACTGGTATGTACATGTTCTGTACATATTCGTTGGTGTTGAGTAGCTACCACATTTTGTGCTCTGAATGTGAGGAGAGCTGTGTTGGATAAACAGAGAGACCACCGGACAGACTTTAACTCACTCAGTACGGCCAGTCCTCTCTTCTCCTCTACACAGACCCCTCGGATGTCCAGTGGGTGTCTCAATAACCCAACCTTTAGCTTCCGTCGTCAGAACTGTGGTATTCTTTGTCAACATTCACCTCTCCAGTATGAGAGCCTTCCACTTGCAATATTTTGATGGTGGTAATTGGGGTGAAACGCTGTTAACGTCTTCTCTTTCGCCGTTCGTATTGAGAGAGTTAAAGAACACCAAACCAGAAGTGACTGCTTTTCACGTGCATCCTAGCTATGTCACAGAACCACAACATTGACTCTAACCTGGACGGGACATCGGCGCCGTGCACAGAAACCAGTTTCTGGAAGAAGGAGGTGAAAGAATCCGTCCAAATCAAAATGTGAAAGCAAAATCTCAGCGGGTTATACCTACCTCCCGATAGCGCTACGTGTACGATACCGCTTTTTGCCAACTTTCAGACACTTATCACTTCGTTTCCTTGGCACTACAGCTATCGAACAGTCTTGTAGTCAATGCAGTGCAGTACACGCCTACTGTCTCTCTTTCTTTGTTCTTCTCTCTCAGGATGGAGGGAGGGGCGGGGATAGGGGTATCGGAGTCTGAAGGTGGTGGGAGAAGGAATGCTTTTGAAAAAAATTGATTTTCCAGAAAAGTACACAAGGAGGCAAACCCAAGAAACGTAAGAATAAACGTAAAATAAAACGTTAGGCTTACAACTATGTTTCACATATACAACGCTCACCCATTTACAAATAATTATCGACAATGCGGTGGATTACCAAGAAAAGCACAACTTGCACGCGAGCACGCACACACCCTCATCCCCACTTTCCATAAACATTTGTACACCCCACTTCATTTACTATATTAGAAAACTTACTCTTCCAAGCACACAAGTATATACACAGCGGTATATAAACACAGTATGTACACACATGGATATGTGTATATAAGCATACACAGACATAAACACACGCTTGTGTTTCCATGGATTGTAATAGACTTCTATAAGGAATGCACTTTCTGTAGAAACTTGTGTGTGTCATCTGTTTAAGGATATGTTCTCCAGTGTTATATATATATATTGTAGTTCCTTCAAAAAGGATGGCAATGTTGGCTGCACGTTATCTATCTTTGATTAGTAAAATTTGGCAACCAGTAAAATATGTCAAATATGTCATCAGTTTCATTCTTTAGTTTTCTCCAAACTAAATCATTTCAGTGATAAGCGCCAATCGCGTATAGAAGACACTTTGTTTTGTTTTTTAATTATTAACTTATGTAGTGCTATCCAAAATCTCTGCATATATTCACATTGTCATGAATAGTGGAAAATTGTGTCTGTTGAGACATTACAAAAAATACATCTGTAGTCTTTAACCTCGTCCATGTCTTTGAAAATCACTTTTGATTCTGAGTTGGGATATAATTTTCTCTATGTTCTGTACATGTATACGTAATCAGCTAAATAAACGTCGCAACGAACTCACTTTCACAAATGTTCCAAAGCAAAATGTACAACGACATCTATTTAACTGACAAATAATGCTTCTCAAGTTAGAAGTCAGCAGTGGCCAGTGTAGTGGTCAGGCAGAGGTCAAAAACCTAGCAAGACATCATAATGATTCACACACATGACAAAATAAAGCAATCCGACGAGCACTTTGGGGATGCGGTCAAAAGTGGTCAGCAGTGGCCATTGCAGGCATGGGGGGAACATTTATTTTGGGATAGGCCTACACTTACCTGGGAAAATGGAGACCCAGGAAACATAATTAGACCTGACTGAAAGTAGATTTAGAAGAGCCAAGACCTCGGTGATCACAGACCTAGTGGAACATAAGGATGACCCCCTTTACGTGCAGGAATGAAAAACATTATGAGCTTGACTACGTGACCCGGCCATGCGGCCAGGGACCGTTCAGCGGCCCCCAGCATGATGCCGAATCCTGCAGCGGGGAACTTTAACTCACTCAGTACGGCCAGTCCTCTCTTCTCCTCTACGCAGACCCCTCGGATGTCCAGTGGGTGTCTGAATGACCCAACCTTTAGCTTCCGTCGTCAGAATTGTGATATTCTTTGTCAACATTCACCCTTCAGTATAAGAGCGTTCCGCTTGCAATATTTTGATGATGGTAATTGGGATGAAACGCTGTTAACGTCGTCTCTTTCGCCGTTCGTATGGAGAGAGTTAACCTGACCCCATCAAACTACATTCTGTTGTTTTGTTTTGTTGGGTTTTTTTTTATTGGGGAGGGGTTGATGGTAGTGGTGAAGGTGCATGAACGGGGTGGAGAGGAGACGCTAGAATTACTCCACCGACACAGCGGACAAGAGTGTTGCTCAGGGTGTACTATTCCGAAGCGGTGCATTTTCACTTAGAATTTTTTTTTTTTTTTTTTTTTTTTTTTACTTAAAAGCTTTACACATCATTCATAAATGCTGAACGACTGAAAAAGCTACCATTGATAAAACTGCCATGGCTTTTGCACGGAAACGTTCCTGACGAGAATATGAATTATGTTTACAGCTCAATCGTGCGTGCGTGTGTGCGTGCGTGCGTGCGTGCGCGCACGAGCATGTGTGTGTCCCTGGAACTGTAAGAAGACAGAAATCAGACAAGCCGTGGACAAACAAGGACCACGCATTTATTGCAATTTTCGCAGACTACTCGCAGAGAACAACGACATGATTGTCGGTTTGGGGCCAATATAAACTTCAGAACACACTTATTGTCACCATATCCCAATAGCGACTCGGACAAACAATATGACGAATGTCTTTTGATTTCCGAGTTCTGTGTGTGTGTCTGTGTGTGTGTGTCTGTGTGTGGTAACCGGTTGTAAACTGATACAATTCGATACTTCTGATCACTGTGCGTGTGTGTGTGTGTGTGTGTGTGTGTGTGTGTGTGTGTGTGTGTGTGTGTTTGAGCGCGTGCGTGCGTGTATCTGTGCCGCCATACCTAAAGACATAGCCCTATATCAGTGAGACGTTGCCACGAAGAACTGACGGAAGGTTGGAAAGAATGCAATCGACACGTAGACATAGCGGTTTTGCTATTGTGATGTAACATGAAACAGTAGCGCTGTCGACGACAGGTTGGACTACTGAACGTAGTGATAACAGCAACCGGCGTCAGTTATTGACCAAGCAAGCCTGTTATGCCACTGAATACATTGCAGGCAGGTTGGCAGGCAGGCAGGCAGGCACGGAGAGAGAAAGAGAGACAGACAAAAATGTCCTTGTCTAAGCTTTGGTGAGACCGAATAATCATGGGTATATATAATGCTACACCCCTTCCCTCCTGTTCGCTACTGCGACTCATCACCTTGCCTCCCATCCTCTCTTTCTCTCTCTCTCTCTTACCCCCCTCTCTACTCTCACTCCCACTCCCTCCTTCTCTCAATTTCCCTCCACTCCCTCTCTATCTCGTCTCTCCTTTCCCTACACATCCTCTTTTCCTCGCCTCTCACCCCCCCCCCCCCCCCCCCCCACCTCACCCCCTCTCCCTTCGTGCTCTCACGTGTACGTGCTTGTTGGGTCGTTTTGACACGCAAAACGATTAAGGTTACCCCCAGCGCGCCTATCGATTCTTCCATGAGATCAGCAGGAAAATCACACCGGTTCCTTTAGTGCGTGTGAAGCGACTGGAGGCGGCGGGAGCGTGGGTGAGTGGTGTGTGTGTGTGTGTGTGTGTGTGTGTAGTGTGTGTGTGCGAACATATGTATCGACGTGTATTTCTTCTGTGTGGCCGTGGGCGCGCGCGTCTGTGTGTTCAATAGCATGCATGCGGCGTGAGAGATAATAATAATGATAATAATATTAATGATAATAAAAATTTTTAAAAAAGAACATTGTCGTTTTGTATTGTGTTTTGCGTTGTCTCAGTGTACAAACATACAACTGACTAACCGATACAGCTGACCAACCGATACGTTCAATCGAATCTCGATCTGCACAATTCTCTTGAAGCAACTGACCCCTAACTCACAAACGCCACTTGAAAGAAATGTAACTGCCATGACGCTGGTTCAACAACAACCCACCAGCCAAATATGGGACAGCGCAATGCATCGAAGACATTTAAATCAAGGTCACACACACACACACACACACACACACACACGTCCATGTATGTGCATGTTCAAATTTCGATACTGTCTGCTTTGGTGTTTTTTGCATCAACGTATATATACATGATATCATTAAGCATGCAATCATGCTGTTGCTGTTTCTATATTCTATGTCATTTATTTATCTACCTACCTATTTATTTATATATTCATTTTATGATTTTATTTTTATTCACTATTTTAATCAATCGATTCTTTAATTCAGTTACGATTTTTTTTATCGACTTTTGTATCTTATTTCATTTAATTGACTCACTTGTGTAAACAAAGTGAGTCTATGTTTTAACCCGGTGTTCGGTTGCTCTGTGTGTGTGTGTGTCCGTGGTAAACTTTAACATTGACATTTTCTCTGCAAATACGTTGTCAGTTGACACCAAATTAGGCATAAAAATAGGAAAAATTCAGTTCTTTCCAGTCATCTTGTTTAAAACAATATTGCACCTCTGGGATGGGCACAAAAAAATAAATAATGAAGCCTAATTATATGTAAACTGCATTTACTGTTATATCTATATTTTTTGTATTCTCTAAACTTGGCACTTTGATCTGATATTCTGACCCAACAACAAGAGCAGTCATTATTATCATTTTGGTTCAAACAGGAACTTCTTTTGCTAAGCATGAAATTTTCATTTATTTTGCAAACGTTTTGGTGCAGATAGTAAAAAAGGGAAATTACTCTGTAATTAATGCTAGGGGACTTAATTTGCTTTAAACTGATCTTTCTCATCTTAAACATTACATTTTGAAAATTATACTCAATACATAAAAAGCTTGGATTTTTTTTTTTTTTTTTTTTTTTTTTTTTTTTTTTTTTTTTAAAGTGTATCACAAGTGAGTCTTGAAGGCCTTGCCTCTCTTGTTTCTTTTAGTTTCTCCTCAAAGCCTGACTAAGCGCGCTGGGTTACGCTGCTGATCAGCCATCTGATTAGCAAAATGTGGTGTAGCGTATATAGAGCAGATGTGGTGTGGCGTGTATGGACTTGCCCGAACGCAGTGGCGCTTCCTGGAGTAACTGAACTGAACTGAACTGAACTGAACATACTATTGTGATGACATATGACAAAGCTAATTGTTTCCATGGCTTTCTTACACTGATGCCAATGAAGCATCCATTACCATCACCATCATCGTCGTCACTTGCATCAGCATTAGTGATTATACGATTTTTGATTAATCAAAAGAAGCTCATTCTTATAGTTTGCGTAAGTAAGGGTATTAACTATTAAGCGCTTGAGTTTTAACTCACTCAGTACGGCCAGTCCTCTCTTCTCCTCTACACAGACCCCTCGGATGTCCAGTGGGTGTCTCAATGACCCAACCTTTAGCTTCCGTCGTCAGAATTGTGGTATTCTTTGTCAACGTTCACCCCTTCAGTGTAAGAGCCTTCCGCTTGTAATATTTTGATGGTGGTAATTGGGGTGAAACGCTGTTAACGTCGTCTCTTTCGCCGTTCGTATGGAGAGAGTTAATATACTAACAACCAAGCAAGCATCGGGCAAGCAGTTAGGAACTGTCGACTAGTCTCCTACGTGAAGGAATGAAATATCCATCAGTATTATTTCGTGACTCGGTATTCAACAGTATTTCGAGATTTCAAACAACAGTGATTTTCAAAGACCCCTTCAAGGCAAAATATAGCTTTTTTTTTTTTTTTTTTTTGCTACCGTTATCTTCACCATCACCATCGAAATCATAACGACCCAGCAGTTCATCAATGATTGTGTGATCGTTTCGAGGACTTTTAAGTAGGAGGCACGAACTAACACACTGTAATTATGATACTTGTACAACTACTTTCACCATCATCACAACTTATACCACCAACACTAATACAAAAGTTGTTAGAAGCTGTTGTTTTCTTACTTTCTTTCCGTCTTTATATGTGTTTCTTTTTCTCTGTAACTGATGTGCGAGCATTACACGAGTATGCGATTGTGAGATCGTGCATGTGTACGTTGCGTACGTTGGCTACGTTCGTGCATGTGCTTGTGTTCGTATGTGTCTGTGTAGTAAGCGCGTGCGTTTGTTCTTAGTAAGCAACTGCGTGTCGTTCAACTCACCACCATGAACAGCTCTTAAATTCAAGGTGTTTAGTTTTCCAAATTCGGGTAAAGTGTTCATTTAGATAAACCCTTGTGACTCAGTGACTACGTCATGCCTGAGAATATCACGAATAAGAGGGGGGGGAATAAACGATGCGGTTTTCTGCTTCCCCCCTGACCTACCGCGGCTTAAATTCTATTTCCAGCAAGCGGGCTAGTAGTCCGGCATTTTCCATGATTGAGTGCATGAAATGACATGTCAGCAAGACAAACAGCACCGCTACCCCCTCCCTCTCAACTTCCCTCACACAGATTCGCAACCCCCCCACCCCCCCCTGCCCCCCCACCCCCTTTCCACCTGTCCCTCTGTCTTCCTGTTCCTCCTCCTCCTCCTTCCCCTCCTTCTCTTGTTTGCAACCGACAATTAATCATTTCGCACCGCACGCAGGTAAACAGTGTTTGCCTAAAAAATCTCTCCCACCCTCCCTCATGACCCCCCCCCCACCCCCACCCCCACCCCCCACCCCCTCCTCCCCATCTCTATTTCTCACCTGTTCGTCTGGGCGGATGCAGTGCGGGGGTGGAGTTGGGGGAAGGGGGAAGGGGGTAGCTTTGTGTGAGGTCTTTGTTGTTTGGGTGGGTCTTTTTTTTTTTTTGGTGGGGTGGGAGGGGGGGGGGTTCAGGGTATGGGGTGTGTGTGTGGGGGGGGGTGATCTTGATGAGATTAAGTACGAGTGACAGACAATGCGAGAGAATGTGTGTGTGTGTGTGTGTGTGTGTGTGTGTGTGTGTGTGTGTGTGTGTGTGTGTGTGTGTGTGTGTGTGTGTGTGTGTGTGTGTGCTATGAAATCGTGAAGAATATTTGGTTTGTATGCTGTAAAAGATGGGTTTTTTTAAAACTGCGTACAAAGACTTTCATTGGTAAGTGGTTCATTTACGAACTGTTCTGCTTGCTCAAGCAGCGGTCTGCAGAATTGCCGTTAAATCTCTCTCTCTCTCTCTCTCTCTCTCTCTCTCTCTCTCTCTCTCTCTCTCTCCACCCCCCTCCTCACCTCCCACACGCGTCAACTCTTTTTTTCTTCATCCAAATCACAGAAACATCATACCAATGCTTACCCCCATACCTTCAAGACAACAAAACCTATATATCATTCCTCCAAAAGACAGTAAGTGATCAACAACATCATTCAATAAATAGTTTGTGATGCTTTTTTTTTCATATAAATTATCGGAGGAAAAGCAAACACACACACACACACACACACACACACACATATGCACGCAAGCACCCCTACCCTCCCACTGTAGTGGACACGCGCGCACACACACACACACACACACACACGCGCGCGCGCGCACGCAGTAAAGTACTGCATGGTCAATTAAGTAGCTGTTCTGTGTCGTAGGACGTCTCTTCTGCAAAACTGGAGGAAAAAAAAAAAAAAAAAATCAGTGCAGAAACTTGCAGGCGTCTGGATGTGTCCCGATCAATGGATCCCATGCTTTCAAGCTTGACGATATCGTACATACATTGATACAGGCTTCTTCGATCCTTTCTTCTTGGTCAGTTTCTTCTTCTTCTTCTTCTTCTTCTTCTCTTTTTTTCCGTCTTTTTTCCTTCCAAGTTTTTTTCCCCTTTAGGTAAAAGAGAAACAGGACCCACCACACTCCTAACATTTTGTGTGTTCTAAAGAAGAGATCTATCAGACAACAGGACCCGCCACACTCCTAACATTATTTTTGTGTTCTAACGAAGAGATCTATCAGATACAGGACCCGCCACACTCCTAACATTTTCTAACGAAGAGATCTATCAGACAACAGGACCCGCCACACTCCTAACATTTTGTGTGTTCTAAAGAAGAGATCTATCAGACAACAGGACCCGCCACACTCCTAACATTTTGTGTGTTCTAACGAAGAGATCTATCAGACAACAGGACCCACCACACTCCTAACATTTTGTGTGTTCTAAAGAAGAGATCTATCAGACAACAGGACCCACCACACTCCTAACATTGTGTGTTCTAAAGAAGAGATCTATCAGACAACAGGACCCACCACACTCCTAACATTTTGTGTGTTCTAACGAAGAGATCTATCAGACAACAGGACCCGCCACACTCCTAACATTTTGTGTGTTCTAACGAAGAGATCTATCAGACAACAGGACCCGCCACACTCCTAACATTTTGTGTGTTCTAACGAAGAGATCTATCAGACAACAGGACCCGCCACACTCCTAACATTTTGTGTGTTCTAACGAAGAGATCTATCAGACAACAGGACCCACCACACTCCTAACATTTTGTGTGTTCTAACGAAGAGATCTATCAGACAACAGGACCCGCCACACTCC
>NC_134900.1:12008542-12201042 GCF_041734735.1 Babylonia areolata | reverse complement strand
TGTGTGTGTGTGTGTTAGGAACTCTGTGTGTGTGTCTGTGTGTGTGTGTGTCTGTGGTGTGTGTCTGTGTGTGTGTGTGTCTGTGTGTGTCTGTGTGTGTAGGCCTATTGGGGAGGTTGGGGTTGAGGGGGGGGGGGGGCGAGGGGGGCAGCCAAACAGTCCAACAGAGCTTGAGGACGTTATTTACAGTTATGCCAAAAACTGGTTGAGAAAAAACTGCTTGTTCATACCGATACATACCATAAGAGAGAGACGCTTTTTTTTTGACGCTTTGATATTTTATTGTCATTACCTGCCTAGGTCTATTGACAAGTGGGTGATAGGGTTAATCCATAAGAGAGAGAGAGAGAGAGAGAGAGAGAGGAGGGAAGAAACATAAAAATAAAAAAAATAAAAAAAAAAAAGAGCGTGCGGTGATTTCACGTCAGTCGTTAGCTTCTCTGAAAGGCCGGAGACTCAGTGGCTGACGTCTCTAGCGGTCTCTCCAAACACAGACGTCCGTCTGGAACTCCTGCAACGTTGTGAACGGGCTGAAACGTGTGAACGATCTTTCCACCCACTACTCCTCTCCCCCCCCCCCCCCCCCCCCATCTACTCCGCGTCTCCGGTGCTTTAAAAAAAAAAAAAAAAAAAAAAAAGGACAAAGGAAAAGAAACCCGCTACGTCAACTCATGCTTGTGAAACACACATGCCATCACAACTGAGAGACCAGACCAGAATACCCACCCCCCCCACCTCCTCCACTCCCCCTCCTCCCCCCTCGCCCCCCCCCCCCACCCCCACCCCCACCCCACAAACCTTCACCACCCCACCCCCAACTCCCCCCCCCCCCCCCCCCCCAAAAAAAAAGTGTCTAAAATAGTCAAGAAGAAACCAAGCAAACGAGAAAAAAAACAAAAAACAAACAAACAAACACCGTTAACGACCAAAATTTTACATCACCAGATAACACAATTGAAAAGTACTACTTGTATAACTCTTTTGTTTTTCCTTCTCACAACAGATTTCTCTGTGTGAAATTCGGGCTGCTCTCTCTCTCTCTCTCTCTCTCTCTCTCTCTCTCCTCCAGTACAGGGTGAACGCGTGGCTACACTGAGAGTGCCACCCTCCCCCCCCCCCCCCCCCCCCTCCCCTTCTTCCCATTTTCTGCCTGCAATTTTGTTTGTTTTCCTATCGAAGTGGATTTATCTACACAATGTTTCCGTGGGTTCTTTTACATGCGCTTAGTGCATGCTGCACACGGCACCTCGGTTTATCGTCTCATCCGAATGACTAGGGTCCAGACCACCACCACTCAAGGTCTAGTGGAGGGAGGAGATAATACTGGGGACTGTGGGATTCGAACCAGTGCGCTCAGATTCTCTCGCTTCCTAGGCGGACGCGTTATCTCTAGTCCATCACTCCGTGTGTGTGTGTGTGTGTGTGTGTGTGTGTGTGTGTGTGTGTGACTAAATCAAAGTACAAATCAAACCTTCAGGATCTTAAAAGTTTTCTCGGCGTGGAAAACACTGCAGAGCAGGGGAAGGGCCTTCACTGGGCCAGTTGATACATAGGCCGTCAGACAAAAGTTGGTATCAAGTACGTAACGCAGTGAACATGGACTTTGTGTGTGTGTGTGGGGGGGGGGTATGGGGGTATGGGTGGGTTGGAGGGTGTAAGCGAAAAGGAATAGAGGGAGAAGAGAGAGGGGGGATAGAAAAAGAGGGGGGATAGAAAAAGAGAGTGTATGTGTTTGTGTGTGTGTGGGGAGAGAGAGAGAGAGAGAGAGAGAGAGAGAGAGAGAGAGAGAGAGAGAATGACAATGACAAAATAATAAACTGATGTACTTTTGGCATTGTAAGCACATAGAATGGTAAGACTGTAGGTTACATAGCAGAACCTGAGCCACAGAGAGAGAGAGAGAGATAAAGAAAGAGAGAGAAAGACAATGACAAAATAATGACTGAATGTACTTTGGGCACATGTGGTTCGTCCGTCGGGATCGACGAGGACCATCTAGTCATCCTGGGGGTGGGTGGGTTGGGCTCTGTGGGTACGCAGATGACTGGTCAGGCTAATCCGCGCCCGGAAGGTTCTGACGCAGTGTGGACAGGGGATGGTGGCGGCTGTCGGGGACTTGCTGGCACTGCTTTTCCTGGCCTGTCTGCGTTGCTCTGCTGCAGCGATTCTGTTGGCTTCACAGGATTTGGCGCCTTTGTGGACAGCTGAGCGCCACTTTGGTCTGTCCATTGCATTCAGCTCCCATGTGTCGTGGCTGATGTTGAAGGCCTTCAGAGAAGCTTTCAGAGTGTCTTTGAAGCGCTTCTTTTGGCCTCCATGGCAGCGCTTGCCATGTTGGAGTTCGCCGTACAGCAGTTTCTTGGGGAGCCGGTAGTCTGGCATGCGAACTACATGGCCTGCCCAGCGCAGCTGGGCCTGCATCAAGATGGTGTCAGGGATCTTCTCTTGCCACTTTATGCCGAGAAGTCTTCTGAGGCTGGTGGTGTGGAAGTGGTTCAGCTTTTTGGCGTGGCTTTTGTAGACCGTCCATGATTCACATCCATAGAGCAGTGTGGTGAGAACTATGGCCTTGTATACTTTGAGCTTCGTCTCCAGGGTGATGCCTCTCCTGTTCCAAACGTTCTTATGGAGTCTGCCGAAGGCAGCGCTGGCTATGGCGAGTCTGGCATTCACCTCGTCGTCGATGACAACTGTGCGAGAGAGTGTACTGCCCAGGTATGTGAACTTGTCCACCGCATTCAGTCGTTGCTTGTTGATGAAGATGTTTGGTTCAACGTAAGGCTTTCCTGGAGCTGGCTGGTGCATCACCTCAGTGTTCTTTGTGCTGATTGTGAGGCCAAAGTTGTCACAGGCAGCAGAGAACTTGTCGACGCTGTGTTGCATGTCAGCTTCGGAGGCAGCATTGAGAGCGCAGTCTTCAGCAAACAGGAAGTCGTTGACGGTGTCTGTCCTCACCTTGGTTTTTGCTTGAAGCCTCCTGAGGTTGAAGAGTGAGCCATCTGTGCGGTACCTGATGCCAGTGCCTAAGTCAGCGTCTCTGAAGGCATCTGTCAGCATGGCTGAAAACATGAGACTGAACAGGGTGGGTGCAAGAACACACCCTTGCTTGACTCCGTTGGAGACGGAATGATTCTGAAGTCTCTCCGTTGTCTTGGACTCGGGCCAGCATCCCATCGTGTAGTTGCCGTATGATGGTGATGACTTTCTGGGACATCCGTACTTCGCCATGATTCTCCAAAGGCCATCTCTGCTAACAGTATCGAAGGCCTTGGTCAGATCGACATAGGTGGAGTAAAGGTCGGCGTTCTGTTCCTGACACTTCTCCTGGAGCTGCCTGACAGCAAACACCATGTCGATAGTCCCGCGTTCTTTCCGGAAGCCACACTGGCTCTCTGGTAGGAGACCTTGCTCAAGGTGCGCTATGAGACGGTTGAGTAGCACTCTGGCCAGAGTCTTGCCTGCGACGGACAGCAGGGATATTCCAAGATGGTTGTCACAGGCCTGACGATTTCCTTTGCGCTTGTACAGGTATATGATGGAAGCGTCTTTGAAGTCATGTGGAGCTGCCTCATGCTGTCAGATGAGCTGGAATAGCTGATAAAGCTTCTCAGTCAGCGCCATACCACCTTCTTTGTAGACCTCAGCTGTAATGGAGTCTGAGCCAGGGGCTTTGCCATTGGATAGCAGACGGGTAGCTTTCTGGGTCTCCTCCAAAGTTGGAATGGCATCCAACGACTCACTGACTGGCACCTGGGGGAGTCGGTCGATGGCTCCATCATTGATGGTGGAAGGGCGGTTCAGTACGCTGTCAAAGTGTTCAACCCATCTCTCAAGGATCCCATCCTTGTCAGTGATTAGGGTAGAACCATCAGCACTGAGGAGTGGAGCAGATCCGGAGGTGGTGGGACCGTAGACTTCTTTCAGGCCGTTATAGAAGTTCTTCATGTCATTCCTGTCTGCAAAGCCCTGGATCTCATTAGCTTTGTTGCTCAACCAGGAATCCTGCATCTGCCGCAGCTTCAGCTGAATGGTGCTGCGTGTGCTCTTCAGTATGTTTTTCTTTGACTGTGACTTGGGATCCTCAATGTGGGCTCTGTAGGCTTGGCGTTTGTCTTCCAGCAGCTGCTTGATCTCAGTGCAGTTCTCATCAAACCAGTTTTTGTGCTTCCTGGCAGAAGGCCCCAGGCACTCCATGGCAGTGTTGTACACCGTCTGATGCAGTGCGTCCCATGCTGCCTCCACATTCTGGTTGTCCAGCACAGTGGACTCAAGGCGTTCCTCCAGGGTGTCAGCAAATCTCTGCTTGATGTTGCCTAGCTCCAGCTTGTTGACATTCAGGCGTTTGGGTGTTTTCATGCCCTGAGACCGTCTCTTGGGCTGGATGCGGAGGTTGAGTTTGGAGACGATAAGGCGGTGGTCTGTCCAGCACTCGGCGCCGCACATGGCCCTCGTGACTCGTACGTCCTGCCTGTCCCTCTTCCTGACGATGATAAAGTCGATGAGATGCCAATGCCCAGACCGAGGATGCATCCATGACGTCCTGTTACGGGTAGGGAGGCAGAAGACGGTGTTTGTGATAAGAAGGTCGTGCTCGGCACATGTCTGGAGAAGTAGTTGACCATTGCTGTTACAGTTGCCAACCCCATGCTTCCCAATCACGCCTTCCCAGGAGGTGCTGTCACAGCCAACTCTCGCGTTAAAGTTACCAAGAATGATGAGCTTGTCTGCTTTGGGAACAGTGGTGATGACAGCGTTCAGGTCCTCGTAGAACTTGTCCTTGACCTCATCCGGGTTGGTCATGGTGGGTGCGTAGGCGCTGACAATGGTGGTAAACTTCTTCCCGTTGCATAAAGGGAGTTTCATCGTCATCAGGCGATCGTTCACTCCTTTCGGGGGGCCAGCCAGCTTGCCAACGAGGGTTGTCTTCACTGCAAAGCCAACTCCAGCCTCACGTCTCTCTTCAGGTCCGCGACCACTCCAAAAGAAGGTGTAGCCTGCGCCTCGCTCACAGAGTTCGCCTTCTTCTGCTAGTCTGGTCTCACTTAAGGCAGCGATGTCGATGTTGTACCTGGCTAGTTCACTCGCAATGAGTGCTGTGCGTCTCTGTGGTCTGGCTGAGTCGCCTCTGTCCAGAAGCGTACGCACGTTCCATGTGACAATGGTCAATGGGGTGCTCCTTGTTTTCTTCTTTCTTTCCTTTGTGTGTCGACCGCTTGAGTAGGGTCCCCGTCAGCCGCGGTATGCTGACTAGGGTGGTGTGGAACAGGCAATGTTTAGGGCACCTTTTCTAGCCCCTTCCTCATGCCATGGAGGTGAGCAGTGCTGTCCTGAAGAGGGCTGCTCAGTCGCTCAGGGGGCTGCCGATCTCCACCGCTGCTCCAGTCGGTGAAAAACGACCCTATGGCCTGAGCTGCCTGTGTGCAGGTCCGCGGCTACGACTGCCAGTGTACCCACACCTGTCGCTTCGTCGCTCGCCTGTCGCCACAGGACTTGGGGAAAATGATGGTATGGGATGAAGGATGACTGATGACTTGCGCAATGACTTTGTTTATAGTGAGGAGGAGTTGCGCACCGTCGACCTCACTTTCTTGTCCGAGACCGTCTGTATCCAGTGGCAAGACGAGGTCAAGACGACTGGAGATGGAAACGGATGCAGTGGATGACCAGGATGTCCTATGTGCCTCATCCTGCCCTCAGCACTCCACAGTGCTCTGCTGCAACCGCCTTCCTCTCCGTTGAACCATGAAGGTTTCTTCCGCAGAGTCCGCCGGATCCAGTCTTCACATGCTTGGGTAGACAAGCCCTAACTCACCGAGGGTTTGAGACCCGTCGGCTACCCTCACCTAGTTTAGCCAGCCTGTCAAAGCCGTTGCCCGGGGGTTGGGTGCTGCCGCATGCTAGCAGCTTCTAGGACCCATAGGTGAGAGCTGAGTGCCGGTGGGGACCAACAGAGGACGAACCACTTCCGGATTAAAGCACATAGAGTGTATTTAACATAGCAGACACTCTGAAAAAGAATGAGAGAGAGAGAGAGAGAGAGAGAGAGAGAATGAAACAGTCAGACAGATAGAGAGAAAGAGAGTAGACAGGGGATTGGGGGGGGGGGGAGGAGGGGAGGCCGGGGGGGGCGGGGGGGGGGGGGCATGACTAACATGAGACAGAAGAAGAGAGGTCAAGCCTCTAGCGGATCCTCTGTAAGCCTTCACATCAAGCCAAGCCCGTCTCCATCGTCGACAGACGGTCAAATGACCAGCGTCTGCTTCTCAAGCCGTAGCCATTTTGGGGATTTCTTCTCCAGGTGACCCTGTAGTTAGTTAGTCCTGCTGGAGAAGACAGCCCTTCCGACCACAGAGATCAGCTCACAAAAAAAAAGTTGACCAACAGCTCCCTGTTCGTTGACTGGAATAATAATCTTCATTCCTTTGTCTGTTCATATGGACAAGAGTATCAGTATCAGTTTGAGTAGCTCAAGGAGGCGTCACTGCGTTCGGTCAAATCCAGATACGCTACACCACATCTGCCAAGCAGATGCCTGACCAGCAGCGTCACCCAACGCGCTTAGTCAGGCTTTGAAAAAAATTTTTAAAGAAAAGAAATAATAATAATAAATAAATAACAATAAAATAAATAAAGTTAAAAAAAATATTTTTTTTAAATTGTCAATTTCTGGTGGGGGAATCAATTGTTAAAGTGTATTTGCGTCTTTGTGCGAAGGGGCTCGTTTTCTTTCATGACACTCTTTTTTTGTTTGTGTGACATCTGTAGATGATGAATGAATGAATGAATGAATGAATGAATGAATACGTTTCAATGCCCCCTAAAGGAGCACAGGAAATAAAAACAAATGGGTTGCCCTTGCGCATTGCCCTCTCCATAGACAATAACAACAACCCCTAGATGGTCCATTTTCCTCTACGCCCCCTTCCCGTCCCTCTCCCCCTCCCCAATCCCCGCCAAAAAAAAAAAAAGATGGGGAAAAAAAAAGAAGAGATGTTAGTGTTCATGCCTTGCACAACTCCCCTAGGGTTCCACGACAGTAATCACAGTATTGATAGAGCCTTCCGCCTTCTGGACCAACTGTTCCAGAAATCTCTCTCTCTCTCTATCTCTCTCTCTCTCTCTCTCTCTCTCTCTCTTGTGGTTCCAGAAAGCTCTCTTTCTCTCCCTCTCTCTTGTGCCTTGTCCTTTTTCTCTCTTTTATTTAGTGTCTATCATCATCTATTCCACATTCTGGTCCACTCTTTTCCAACAAAAGTTTATACCTGAACATCAGTAAGCATCGACCAGACACACAGTATAACTATAAATGAAAGACCCACAAGAAAAGTGACAGATGGGGGTGGGGGCGGGGGGTGGAGGTGAGAGAGAGAGAGAGAGAGAGGCTCTATAATTGGATTTGGTTTTTCAAGTAACCTCTCCAGATTTTCTTCTCTCTCTCTCTCTGTCTCTCTCTGTCTCTCTTCCCCCCCTCTCTCTCTCCCTCTTCCCCCCCCCCCTCTCTCCCTCTCCCCTCCCTCTCTCTCTCTCTCTCCCTCTTTCTCCCTCTCTCTCTCCCCTCCCTCTCTCTCCCTCTCTCTCTCCCTCTCTCTCCCCCTCCCTCTCTCTCTCTCTCCCTCTGCCCTCCCTCCCTCTCCCTCTCTCTGTCTCTCCTCTCTCTTTCTCCCTCTCTCTCACTCTCTCTGTCTTTCTCCCCCCCCCCCTCTCTCTCTCTCTCTCTCCCCCCCCTCCCATCTCTCTCTCTCTCTTTGTTTTTGTTACAGGATGCAGTGTAGGGGGTGTGGTGTGGAGAGTGAACAGGGGAAAAGGGGGTGGTGGTGTGTGGAGAAGCGGTCTGTATCGATATCTCATAATACCCTTACTATTTTGGTTGGTTGCACACACCCCCCCCCAGCCCCGCCGCAACCCCCCCCCCCCTCCCCGCCCCCCCTCCCCCCATTTTTAATACATGCATTGTATGCGCAGTAGAGATAAATATCAGGGATATCGGAAGGAACCACCAACAGTAAGAACATACAGCTGTGACAGAGAGCAAAGAAATTTAGGAACATGTACTAACAACTGCTGTGCAGGACCGTTCGAGAAAGCCGAGCGGGTTCTCGAGAGAGAGAGCATTGGACTTTCCTTCAATCTGACGGTACCAGTGTCTTCTTCTCTGTGACTGTTCGCTGACCTCTTCATCTTCTTGACTCTCCTTACCTCCACCACCCCCCACTCCCCCCACCATCCGTCACCACCATCATCCGACCACCCTTCCCCCCCCCCCCCATGCCCCCCCCCCCCTCTGCCCTTCACCCATCTCCCGTAAATAAAGTGATACGCGCGACCTATGCCTGCACTTCCAGAGGGGGGCTTGCATTGTGGAAAAAATCAATGGCATTAGCGCCAGTGTCCATGGACTGGGTACGACCGGCCGTTCATGAGAGGCTTCAAGTTTCTGGGGGCATCAGAGCTGGAATGTCCCGCCCCCCCCCCCCCCCCCCCCACCCCCCCCCCCCCCACCCCGCACACCTCTATACCCCCTCCCTCAGCCCCTAACCACAAGCAAACCATCCTTTCCACCACCACCACCACCACCATCCTACCTCGCCCCCCCCCCTTTCCCTCCTCCTCACCTCCCTTCGCCCCCTCCATCCCATCTCTTCCCATTCGCCTGCATAGACTCTCCGTTAACTCTATGCTGGCATTGGCAGACGTAGGCAGCATCTATTTGCATTATTTTATGCACTAATTAATCGGAAGGGGGTGGGGGGGGGGGCGGGGGGGGGGCGAAGGCGCAGAGAAAGATCGTGGGCCTATCGTGTCATCGTGTGTTTATTGGACGCTTCCCGTAGAGTCGGAGACAAACTGTGCGCAGCGACTCTCGCCACATTTGTATTCCGTCACGGATTAAAATCAACGTTTTGTATCGAGTGTTTGCCCAGTAACTATAATTATTGTCAATAATTTGGAACCGAAGACATGACATGCTGTTTCCCCCTTCGAGGAAGTTAATAACGGAAACGGAAATTATAAAATCTCTCTCTCTCTCTCTCTCTCTCTCTCTCTGTCTCTCTCTCTCTCTCATATAATTATATTATCTATATATCTGTATATGTAAATATATATATATATATATATATATATATATGTGTGTGTGTGTGTGTGTGTGTGTGTGTGTGTACGGTAGTTTTAATAGGAAGTTTATATATAAATATCTGTGTGTGTGTGTGTGATGTGTGTGTGTGTGTGTGTGTGTGTGTGTGTACGGTAGTTTTAATAGGAAATTTCGGCATCAGTCTGACGTAGGCCAACGCCCATCTGATCCAGACTCTTTTCCTCTTCTATTTCCGCCTTCATGGTCTGAAGAAGTTCCTGGACGCGAAAACTGAGACACCCTGCTTCTCGGCTTCATGTGACCGGTCCTCAGTGTTGAAAGTTTAATGCGATATAATTATCTTCTTCATCTCTGTAGTCGAATACAGAGTCCCCCAACCTCCCCTCCCCCTTCCCCTCTCTCTCTCTTTGCCCTTCCCACACCCCCTCCCTCATCGCCGACGTTCATCTCCTGCCATTCTATCTCTGTCTCTCGAATCACAATCTGAGGAATAACGAGGGATAAATACAGCAGATACGTGTGCACATGTGCTCGTGCAGGTGTGTGTGAAGAGCACGCGCGCGCGCACACACACACACACACACACACACACACACACACACACACACACACACACACACAGCGCGCGCGCACCTTCGTCAGTTCACACCCAATTCAAAGGTGAAAGAATCAAGTTTCACGATTTAATATATAGCAAGCTTAACAAGTAAGTGCATTAATAACAGATGATCATGTAATCACTTGCAGTGACCGATTGTTAGCAGGTGCACACAAACCAACTGATCGAAACAATTAACTCTCAACTGTATACATGCAGTATACATGATCATGTAATCACTTGGAGTGACGGATGGGGTAGCGGGTATATAAAAAACAACAACAAAAAAACAGCAACAACAACAAGTGATCCAAGCAATTAAATCCCAACTACATACATACAGTCGTCTCTTTCTGTTTCTTTTTTTTTGTGTGTGTGTGTTTTGTTTGTTTGTTTCTTAATTTCACACCAGCTAACATCTACCATCATTACACATACTATTCTCACTCCAATCCTCAAAACTCCCACACCCTCATCCGCTCAGCCAAAACAAATGATAGAAATTCCGACCGTTTTCCCAATAGTTCCCATCAATTTCAATCCTGAACCACCACCACCACCACCACCATCACCACCATCATGACCACTACAACCATCAACATCACCCCCATCACAACAACAACAACTAGCACTAGCACTACCACCACCAATCAATAATCACCATAATCAATACCACAACAACTAGCACTAACACTGGAACCATCACCACCACCACCACCATAACCACTACCACCACCATCACCACCACCATAACCACTACCACCACCACCACCACCACCATAACCACTACCACCACCATCATCATCGCCACCACCACCACCACCACCATCACCATCACAACCACTAACACTACCACCACCACTACCATGTACCACCATCATCATCACCACCACCACCATCACCACCACCATCACCGCCATCATGACCACTACAACCATCAACATCACCCCATCACAACAACAACAACAACAACCAGCACTAGCACTACCACCACCAATCAATAATCACCATAATCAATACCACCACAACTAGCACTAACACTGCAACCATCACCACCACCACCACCACCATAACCACTACCACCACCACCACCATCACCACCACAAGAACCACTAAGCACTACCACCACCATCACCACCACCACAACCATTATCATCACCACCACCATCACCACCACCACAACAACCACTAGCACTGCCACCACCATCACCACCACCACCACCACAACCACCACCATCATCACCGCCACAACAACCACTAGCACTGCCACCACCATCACCACCACCACAACAACCACTAGCACTACCACCATCATCACCACCACCACAACCACCACCATCACCACCGCCACAACAACCACTAGCACTGCCACCACCATCACCACCACCACAACAACCACTAGCACTACCACCATCATCACCACCACCACAACCACCACCATCATAACCGCCACAACAACCACTAGCACTACCACCTCCACCACCACCACAACCACCACCATCATCACCGCCACAACAACCACTAGCACTGCCACCACCATCACCACCACCACAACAACCACTAGCACTACCACCATCATCACCAACACCACAACCACCACCATCATCACCGCCACAACAACCACTAGCACTGCCACCTCCACCACCACCACCACCACCACCACCATAACCACTACCACCACCATCATCATCGCCACCACCACCACTACCATGTATCATCATCACCACCACCACCACCACCATCACCATCACCATCCTTCCCTTATCGTCTCCGAAGCCTGCAGTATTGCTCCAATCGATCTGCAACGGTCTAGCTGTCAACAGAAACAAACTGTGTTTCCTTCCGCACGGCGGTTCCTTCAACGGGCGGCTAATCACAAACTGTAAAAAAAAAAAAAAAAAAAAAAAATGCGTCCAAAACAAATAGCTTCCATCCCGAACCCAAACTCCCCTGCCTCCTCTCTCTCTTTCTCTATCTGTGTGTGTGTGTGTTTGTGTGTGTGCGTGTGTGTGTGTGCATGTGTGTACGTGTGTGTGTGTGTGTGCGTGTGTGTGCGTGTGTGTGTGTGTGTGTACGTGTGTGTGTGTGTGTGTGTGTGTGTGTGTGTGTGTGTGTGTGTGTGTCTGTGTGTGTGTGCGTGTGTGTTCGTAAGCGTGTGTGTGTGTGTGTGTTCGCCACCAAAACAGTTTTCACCACCATCCCCCAACCACCAGCCTCCTCTCTCACTCTCTCTCTCTGGAGATGTCCAACTACGTGTGTAGTAGTAGTAGTAGTAGTAGTAGTAGTGTAGTAGTAGTAGTGTGTGTGTGTGTGTGTGTGTGTGTGTGTGTTGGAGGGGGGGAGGGGGTTGCGTGCATGTGTACTCAACCAAAACAGTTTCCACCCCCATCCCTATCCTTCTCTCTCTCTCTCTCTCTCTCTCTCTTTCTTTGGAGATGTCCAACTACCTGTGTTACTTATTGCCGAGCATGAACATGCGCGCGCAAGCACACACACACACATGGATACGAACACACACACATACACACACACACATGCTTACTAACACACACACACACACAGACATGCTTACTAACACACACACACACACACACACACACACACACACACACACACACACACACACACACACACACACAAATGATGATAATAATGATAACGATGATGGAGTACTGGGGCGGGGTTGGGGGTTGGGGGGTGGGGGGGGGGCAGAGAGTTAATTACATGCACGTTTCACGTCAAGACCCACCACAGTTGATACAGCCGACGGAGGGGGAGGGGGGGAGGACAATCCCAGCAAAGTGGGGGAGAGGATCTATCTATCTACCTATACACATTGTCACCACCTGAAAATGACACCACGTATAAAGATGGAGCAGGGAAAATGCCCCTTCTTCTTCTTCTTTTCTTTTATCTCTCTCTCTCTCTCTCTCTCTCTCTCTGTGTCATATGATTCTGTGATTCGAATTCGCAACATTTTGAAAACAAAGCTCGGTGTTCTACCAACTGAGCCAATCAGACACCCGCATAGACACACACACACACACGCACGCACACACACACACACACACACACACACACACACACACACACACAGAGAGAGTCGCGGAATAAGGGTGGTGGATGGAGTTAGGGGAGAGAGAGAGAGGCAGACGGACAGACCGAGTGAGAGAGAAACAGTGAAAGTGAGACTGGGAGAGACAGACAGACAGACAGACAAACTGAGAGACAGACAGAATGAGAGAGAGACAGAGATAGAGACAGACAAACAGAGAGAGACAAGACACAGACACAGAAGTCTCAGAGACAGAGACAGACAAAACAGAGAGGAACAAGACACAGACACAGAAGTCTCAGAGACAGAGACAGAGACAGACCAACAGAGAGAGACAAGACACAGACACAGAAGTCTCAGAGACAGAGACAGACCAACAGAGAGAGACAAGACACAGACACAGAAGTCTCAGAGACAGAGACAGAGAAAGAGACAGACAAATAGAGAGGGACAAGACACAGACACAGAAGTCTCAGAGACAGAGACAGAGACAGAGACAGACAAACAGAGAGAGACAAGACACAGACACAGAAGTCTCAGAGACAGAGACAGAGACAGAGACAGACAAACAGAGAGAGACAAGACACAGACACAGAAGTCTCAGAGACAGAGACAGAGATAGAGACAGACTAACAGAGAGGGACAAGACACAGACACAGAAGTCTCAGAGACAGAGACAGAGACAGACAAACAGAGAGGGACAAGACACAGACACAGAAGTCTCAGAGACAGAGATAGAGACAGACAAACAGAGAGAGACAAGACACAGACACAGAAGTCTCAGAGACAGAGACAGAGACAGACACACAGAGAGAGACAAGACACAGACACAGAAGTCTCAGAGACAGAGACAGAGATAGAGACAGACTAACAGAGAGAGACAAGACACAGAAGTCTCAGAGACAGAGACAGAGACAGAGACAGACTAACAGAGAGGGACAAGACACAGAAGTCTCAGAGACAGAGACAGAGACAGACAGACAGAGAGAGACAAGACACAGACACAGAAGTCTCAGAGACAGAGACAGAGACAGACAAACAGAGAGGGACAAGACACAGACGTCTCAGAGACAGAGATAGAGACAGAGATAGAGACAGACAAACAGAGAGAGACAAGACACAGACACAGAAGTCTCAGAGACAGAGACAGAGATAGAGACAGACAAACAGAGAGAGACAAGACACAGAAGTCTCAGAGACAGAGACAGACAGACACACAGAGAGAGACAAGACACAGACACAGAAGTCTCAGAGACAGAGACAGAGATAGAGACAGACAAACAGAGAGAGACAAGACACAGACACAGAAGTCTCAGAGACAGAGACAGAGATAGAGACAGACAAACAGAGAGAGACAAGACACAGACACAGAAGTCTCAGAGACAGAGACAGAGATAGAGACAGACTAACAGAGAGAGACAAGACACAGACACAGAAGTCTCAGAGACAGAGACAGAGATAGAGACAGACTAACAGAGAGAGACAAGACACAGAAGTCTCAGAGACAGAGATAGAGACAGACTAACAGAGAGAGACAAGACACAGACACAGAAGTCTCAGAGACAGAGACAGAGATAGAGACAGACAAACAGAGAAAGACAAGACACAGACACAGAAGTCTCAGAGACAGAGACAGAGATAGAGACAGACTAACAGAGAGAGACAAGACACAGAAGTCTCAGAGACAGAGACAGAGATAGAGACAGACAAACAGAGAGAGACAAGACACAGACACAGAAGTCTCAGAGACAGAGACAGAGATAGAGACAGACAAACAGAGAGGGACAAGACACAGAAGTCTCAGAGACAGAGACAGAGATAGAGACAGACTAACAGAGAGAGACAAGACACAGAAGTCTCAGAGACAGAGACAGAGACAGAGACAGACAAACAGAGAGGAACAAGACACAGACACAGAAGTCTCAGAGACAGAGACAGAGACAGACACACAGAGAGAGACAAGGCACAGACACAGAAGTCTCAGAAACAGAGACAGAGAAAGAGACAGACAAAACAGAGAGAGACAAGACACAGACACAGAAGTCTCAGAGACAGAGACAGAGATAGAGATAGAGATAGACAAATAGAGAGAGACAAGACACAGACACAGAAGTCTCAGAGACAGAGACAGAGACAGAGACAGACAAACAGAGAGAGACAAGACACAGAAGTCTCAGAGACAGAGATAGAGACAGACAAATAGAGAGGAACAAGACACAGACACAGAAGTCTCAGAGACAGAGACAGAGATAGAGACAGACAGAGAGAGACAAGACACAGAAGTCTCAGAGACAGAGACAGAGATAGAGACAGACAGAGAGAGACAAGACACAGAAGTCTCAGAGACAGAGATAGAGACAGACAAACAGAGAGAGACAAGACACAGACACAGAAGTCTCAGAGACAGAGACAGAGATAGAGACAGACAAACAGAGAGAGACAAGACACAGACACAGAAGTCTCAGAGACAGAGACAGAGACAGAGACAGACAAACAGAGAGAGACAAGACACAGACACAGAAGTCTCAGAGACACAGACAGAGATAGAGACAGACAGAGAGAGACAAGACACAGAAGTCTCAGAGACAGAGATAGAGATAGAGACAAACAGAGAGAGACAAGACACAGACACAGAAGTCTCAGAGACAGAGACAGAGATAGAGACAGACAGAGAGAGACAAGACACAGAAGTCTCAGAGACAGAGACAGAGACAGACAAACAGAGAGAGACAAGACACAGACACAGAAGTCTCAGAGACAGAGACAGAGACAGAGACAGACAAACAGAGAGAGACAAGACACAGACACAGAAGTCTCAGAGACAGAGACAGAGATAGAGACAGACTAACAGAGAGAGACAAGACACAGAAGTCTCAGAGACAGAGACAGAGACAGACACACAGAGAGAGAGACAAGACACAGACACAGAAGTCTCAGAGACAGAGACAGACAAACAGAGAGAGACAAGACACAGAAGTCTCAGAGACAGAGACAGAGACAGAGACAGAGACAGACAAACAGAGAGAGACAAGACACAGACACAGAAGTCTCAGAGACAGAGACAGAGATAGAGACAGACAAACAGAGAGAGACAAGACACAGACACAGAAGTCTCAGAGACAGAGACAGACAAACAGAGAGAGACAAGACACAGAAGTCTCAGAGACAGAGACAGAGATAGACAGACAGAGAGAGACAAGACACAGACACAGAAGTCTCAGAGACAGAGACTGAGATAGAGATAGAGATAGACAAATAGAGAGAGACAAGACACAGACACAGAAGTCTCAGAGACAGAGACAGAGAAAGAGACAGACAAACAGAGAGAGACAAGACACAGACACAGAAGTCTCAGAGACAGAGACAGAGAAAGAGACAGACAAACAGAGAGAGACAAGACACAGACACAGAAGTCTCAGAGACAGAGACAGAGAAAGAGACAGACAAACAGAGAGAGACAAGACACAGACACAGAAGTATCAGAGACAGAGATAGAGACAGACAGAGAGAGACAAGACACAGACACAGAAGTCTCAGAGACAGAGACAGAGACAGAGATAGAGACAGACAAACAGAGAGAGACAAGACACAGACACAGAAGTCTCAGAGACAGAGATAGAGACAGAGATAGAGACAGACAGAGAGGGACTAGACACAGACACAGAAGTCTCAGAGACAGAGACAGAGACAGAGATAGAGACAGACAAACAGAGAGAGACAAGACACAGACACAGAAGTCTCAGAGACAGAGACAGAGAAAGAGACAGACTAACAGAGAGAGACAAGACACAGAAGTCTCAGAGACAGAGATAGAGACAGACAGAGAGAGACAAGACACAGACACAGAAGTCTCAGAGACAGAGATAGAGACAGACAAACAGAGAGAGACAAGACACAGACACAGAAGTCTCAGAGACAGAGACAGAGATAGAGACAGACTAACAGAGAGAGACAAGACACAGACACAGAAGTCTCAGAGACAGAGACAGAGACAGAGACAGACAAACAGAGAGAGACAAGACACAGACACAGAAGTCTCAGAGACAGACAGAGATAGAGACAGAGACAGACAAACAGAGAGAGACAAGACACAGACACAGAAGTCTCAGAGACAGAGACAGAGACAGAGACAGACTAACAGAGAGAGACAAGACACAGAAGTCTCAGAGACAGAGACAGAGATAGAGACAGACAAACAGAGAGAGACAAGACACAGACACAGAAGTCTCAGAGACAGAGACAGAGACAGAGACAGACAGACAGAGAGAGACAAGACACAGACACAGAAGTCTCAGAGACAGAGACAGAGATAGAGACAGACTAACAGAGAGGGACAAGACACAGACACAGAAGTCTCAGAGACAGAGACAGACAAACAGAGAGAGACAAGACACAGACACAGAAGTCTCAGAGACAGAGACAGAGACAGACTAACAGAGAGAGACAAGACGCAGACACAGAAGTCTCAGAGACAGAGACAGAGACAGAGATAGAGACAGACAAACAGAGAGAGACAAGACACAGACACAGAAGTCTCAGAGACAGAGACAGAGACAGAGATAGAGACAGAGACAGACTAACAGAGAGAGACAAGACACAGAAGTCTCAGAGACAGAGATAGAGACAGAGACAGACAGAGAGAGACAAGACAGACACAGAAGTCTCAGAGACAGAGACAGAGATAGAGACAGACAGAGAGAGACAAGACACAGAAGTCTCAGAGACAGAGACAGAGATAGAGACAGAGACAGACAGAGAGGGACAAGACACAGAAGTCTCAGAGACAGAGACAGAGATAGAGACAGACAAACAGAGAGAGACAAGACACAGACACAGAAGTCTCAGAGACAGAGATAGAGATAGAGACAGACAAACAGAGAGGGACAAGACACAGACACAGACACAGACAGCTCCCAATGATAAAGAAGAAGGTAACGACGACTGATAGCGACGACAACAAGAATGACAATGACGACGACAACGACGACGACGACGAAGAAGATGATTATCATTACAACGAAGCTGCTGCTGCTGATGATGATGATGACCATGATAATGACAATGATGATGATGATGATGATGATGATGACGATGATGCAACTTTCCGGTGAAGCGGCGCAGCGTCAAGATGTTGGGCGATGATGATGGATCGATGTCAGCCCAATCTCCATATCAATCAGGTTCACCGGCCCTAATTCAACAGGACAGGGCCACGGCACACAAAAAAAAAAAAAAAAAAAAAAAAGGAAGGAAACTCAGATATTGATGGAGCCTGCTGATTAACTTCTTTGATGAAGAAGAGGACGGTGGGGGTGAGGGTGGGAGATGTGGGGCGGGGGGGCAGGGGGGGGGGGGTGTTAGCAACAACGTTGAAATCAATTGTGTGTGTGTGTGTGATTTGATATATATATCATACATATATATATATATATATATATCAAATCACACACACACACACACACACACACAAAATAGATACATAGATAGTATAATTATATATAGAAAGATAAAAGAGATTTTTTTTTAAAAGAAATGTTTCGTCCATACGCTCAAACCTCACCACAAAAACCAATACGCTTGAGCATGTGTACGTCTTTTTGGTTTTTACTTTATTATATTGTATGTTTTGTTGTTGTTGTTGTTGTTGTTTTAAATCCGTCCTCTTCGTTGACTTTTCTTCTTCTTTTTTTTATTCTTCAAGGTCTCCCCCCCCCGCCTCCTCCCCTTCTCCCCCCCCCCTCCGCCCCCCCTTTCCCTCTCTTTACATCGTTTTGTTGTTTGTCGTGGTTTAATTGCATTTGCAGTTCTTGTAGGTGGGGGTGTGTGGGGGGGGCGGGGGGGGGGAAGTTGGAGGGGCAAGAAAGAGGTCTGTTAATCAGCAGGGCGTGCTTTGTTTGGAAAATGGCTCAACGCAGCCCACAGGTTGTTGCTTCTCTTCACTTTACTCGTTGTTCACAGCCAAACCCCTTTGTTGATTCTTCCCCAAGCTGCTATGTGTATATCGAACAAAGGTGCTCAGACCCCCACCCCCCAGCCCCCCCTTACCCCCCACCACCCCCCTCCCCCTCCCTCTCCTCCACCCGTCCCTCCCTCCTCGCTTCTGTACAGTATGATCTCTGGTTGGCGAGGAATTCAACTACAGAAATGTAGCGCTGAACGATACACTATTATATCTGGTTGGCGAGGAATTCATCTACAGACAGATCAAGCTGAACGATACACTATTATCTCTGGTTGGCGAGGAATTCATCTACAGACAAAGCTGAACAATACACTATGATCTGGTTGGTGAGGAATTCATCTACAAAGCTAAACAATACACTATGATCTGGTTGGCGAGGAATTCATCTACAGACAAAGCTGAACGATACACTATGATCTGGTTGGCGAGGAATTCATCTACAGACAGATAAAGCTGAATGATACACTATGATCTGGTTGGCGAGGAATTCATCTGCAGACAGACAAAGCTGAACGATATACTATCATCTCTGGTTGGCGAGGAATTCATCTACAGACAAAGCTGAACGATACACTATGATCTGGTTGGCGAGGAATTCATCTACAGACAAAGCTGAACGATACACTATGATCTGGTTGGCGAGGAATTCATCTACAGACAGAGAAAGCTGAATGATACACTATGATCTGGTTGGCGAGGAATTCATCTGCAGACAGACAAAGCTGAACGATACACTATGATCTGGTTGGCGAGGAATTCATCTACAGACAGATAAAGCTGAACGATATACTATCATCTCTGGTTGGCGAAGAATTCATCTACAGACAGATAAAGCTGAACGATACACTATGATCTGGTTGGCGAGGAATTCATCCACAGACAGACGAAGCTGAACGACACATTATGATCTGGTTGGCGAGGAATTCATCTACAGACAGATAAAGCTGAACGATACACTATTATCCCTGGTTGGCGAGGAATTCATCTACAGACAGATAAAGCTGAACGATACACTATGATCTGGTTGGCGAGGAATTCATCCACAGACAGACAAAGCTGAACGACACATTATGATCTGGTTGGCGAGGAATTCATCTACAGACAGATAAAGCTGAACGATACACTATTATCCCTGGTTGGCGAGGAATTCATCTACAGACAAAGCTGAACGATACACTATTATATCTGGTTGGCGAGGAATTCATCTACAGACAGACAAAGCTGAACGATACACTATGATCTGGTTGGCGAGGAATTCATCTACAGACAAAGCTGAACAATACACTATGATCTGGTTGGTGAGGAATTCATCTACAAAGCTAAACAATACACTATGATCTGGTTGGCGAGGAATTCATCTACAGACAAAGCTGAACGATACACTATGATCTGGTTGGCGAGGAATTCATCTACAGACAGATAAAGCTGAATGATACACTATGATCTGGTTGGCGAGGAATTCATCTGCAGACAGACAAAGCTGAACGATATACTATCATCTCTGGTTGGCGAGGAATTCATCTACAGACAGATAAAGCTGAACGATACACTATGATCTGGTTGGCGAGGAATTCATCAACAGACAAAGCTGAACGATACACTATGATCTGGTTGGTGAGGAATTCATCTACAGACAAAGCTGAACAATACACTATGATCTGGTTGGCGAGGAATTCATCAACAGACAAAGCTGAACGATACACTATGATCTGGTTGGCGAGGAATTCATCAACAGACAAAGCTGAACGATACACTATGATCTGGTTGGTGAGGAATTCATCTACAGACAAAGCTGAACGATACACTATGATCTGGTTGGCGAGGAATTCATCAACAGACAAAGCTGAACGATACACTATGACCTGGTTGGTGAGGAATTCATCTACAGAGAGAGAAAGCTGAACAATACACTATGATCTGGTTGGCGAGGAATTCATCAACAGACAAAGCTGAACGATACACTATGATCTGGTTGGCGAGGAATTCATCTACAGAGAGAGAAAGCTGAACGATACACTATGATCTGGTTGGCGAGGAATTCATCTACAGACAAAGCTGAACGATACACTATGATCTGGTTGGCGAGGAATTCATCTACAGATAGACAAAGCTGAACAATACACCATGATCTGGTTGGCGAGGAATCGCGCAAGCAAGCAAATACACACTAACAAGTAATTTTCCCATAGCAATCACCCATTTCGTCATGGCAACTTGTTCTTGTTGCTTATAGTCCAGCGACCGCACAGGGCCATATCAGGACTGTCAACCCCATTTCGCCATGGCAGCTCCTAGACTGCTCCTGCAACAGTTCATATCGGTCTCCACAAAGACCAGGGACCTGACGGTATCCCCAGCTCTGTCCTCAACAACTGTGCTGACTGACAAACATTGGCACCAGCACTAAGGGCCATCTTCCAACAATCACCGGCCATCAGCACTTTACCACCACACTGGCGAGAAGCAAACGAAATAATCATCACGTGCTTTCCGGAAACGAAAACGCCACGCCCGCCCAAGTCAACTGCTGCACTAACATCAGTTCCCTGTGTCACGAATACACGTTTTTCTGTTGTTGTTTTTACGCCAGATCCTCTACCACAGTGAAGAGCACGAGCTTTACTTCCATATTCTCAAGTGAAAAAAAAAAAGCTCCCATGACTCCATCACCTCTTTCAATACGGTTGGAAAACAAAATAAAATTGCTGACAGGAAAAAAATACAAAAAATCGGGTGGTGCTGTCAATCAAGCGACGCGCTCTCCCTGAGGAGATCAGCCCGAATTTCAGACAGAGAAATTTGTTGTGACAAAAAGAGTAATACGATACAATACAATACGATAATAATCGCACGTTGACATTGCGGGTCTTTGATTTCTCCAAGGCATTAATGTTTTAACACCACAAGAATCACTTCTTACCTGCGTCTGTTCATGTCCCAGTTCCATCTGTTCACCGACGACTGCTTCCACTACAGAAAAAATCAATCCCTTGACGATCATATCGCCTACCAGAGGCTTTTTTTCCCTTACCTGGAGGATTTGAATCAACGATTCTAAACGCAACATCTTCAGCCTTTGCTGCACAAAACAATCATCAAGAAAGTTTCAGTAAAGCCTCACTTGCAGACACGTTTTTTTTTAAGATCTCTAATGGGGCCCCATATAAATATTACAACGAAGAAGGCAAACTCTACCCTGGGCTTCCTTTTCGGAATCCTGCATAATAACTGCATAATAAGTATCCATATCATCATCATCAACCCACATACGTACAGCCTATCTCACCCACATCACACCCTGCAATGGATGGGCACAGTCGCCGAGTGGTTAAAGCGTTGGACTTTCAATCTGAGGGTCCCTTGTTCGAATATCAGTAACGGCGCCTGGTGGGTAAAGGGTGGAGATTTTTCCGATCTCCAAGATCAACATTTGTGCGGCTCTGCTTGTGCCTGAACCCCCTTCGTGTATATACGTAAGCAGGAGATCAAATATGTACGTTAAAGATCCTGTAATCCATGTCAATGTTCAGTGGGTTATGGAAACAAGACCATACCCCGCATGCACACCTCTGAAAACGGAGTATTGCTGCTTACACAGCGGGGTAAAAACGGTTATACACGTAAAAGCCAACTCGTGTACATACGAGAGAACGTGGGAGTTGCAGCCCACTAACGAAGAAGAAGAAGAATACCCTGCAAGGTTTTGGCACAGGTTATCTGCGACCCCCGTTTCAATGAAGATATTTACAGGATGAAGCCCACTTGTTCCATGGCGATTATGAATCCTTGACACCTGGCAGCATCACCAAGCTAACTGCAGCCACTGACAGAACACTGCTCATCTCACCTTGTTCTGCAGGACGGTTGAGGATTTGGTGCAGGTACTGACTCCAGAATACCTTCATTGACATTACCACCACACTGCTCATCCCCAGTCCTGCTTCAACGTTCAGCCACACCCAGCTTCTTTCACTGTAGTCCCAGCATCAGCACACCACGGGGTAATACTGATATCAGGTATCAGCATTTTTTTTTTTTTTTTTTTTTTTTTTTTTTTTTACGTATTGTGGTGCCTGTGACTCAAACTCACATTTTGAATGTGAGTTTGGTATTCTATATACTGAAACAATGAGGCACCATGTGGACAACAGATTATTTCACAAGTGCTTCACGTTCAGGAAGATAACAGTGAATGGATATTAAACAAAAAAAAACTAAAACAACACCCCCACACACACAAAAAAAAAACCCTCTTCATTCTTCATTCACCTGGCCTTCCATTCCCTTTCAGGCCCAGCAGTGCATGCTGCTGCAGAGCGAGAACCCTCTGGTATACAGCTGTGTGACTGAACCAGTCAGCTTCATATATATGTGTGTGTGTGTGTGTGTGTGTGTGTGTGTGTGTGTGTGTGTGTGTACATACACCTATTTCTTTCCTAATAAACAAAAATGACATGTAAATGTTCCACAAGGTTCCCTAAACTGAGTCACTACAAAACTGTTCCGAATTCACTCATATCACCAAAATAAGAAGACGAAGAAAAAAAAAACTGCTTCATATCAACCATAACATATATCTCTTAAAGGTTGTTTCAGCATAAAACGAATCCAAAAGAGAAGAAGAAGAAGAAATGAAACGGAGAGAATGTTACAAAATGGACAAAATGCAACAACATAAAAACAGATTTTCACTTTTGTTCAACATGAACAGTTTATTTCCCAAATTGCCCCTTTCCCTTTTATCACACAGATGTACATCCATCCTCAACTCTGTACACAATCTGTCCCTGGGGAGCCAAGGAAAACAAAAGACAAAAAGAAGAAGAAGAAGAAAAAAAAAAAGAAATCAAACAAAAACAGAAAAGATTACAAGATACTGATAACAAGGGCAAAAAGCGCATGATGAACGGAATAAATGGCAACGACAAAAGATTGGTGTACCGATCTACAGCATAACTTGGATGTGTTTTTTTCCCGATATAATATTTCTCAACTGTTTTCCACCATACTCCACCTAAAACTGAGCTACATATTGATATCAACCTATAATTTCTACTTATGTAAGTCTACTTCTAACATTCTACTGTAACTTCCTAATTCAGTTGTTGATAATGACATGTATTCGAAAGCATTTTGTGTGGGTATCTTAATCTGGGGAATAATTAAGTGGGATTTTTAATCAAAATCCATAGCTGGGTGGCAGTTCTACATTTGCTTAACTTTTAAGAATTCCCTCAAGACTATACCAAGTTCTACTGTCTCTTAAAGAGCCTAGCCTTGAACAATCTGAAGGAAAGTTGATTCTGAAAATCAAATTCTGCAGTTAAACACTAAAAGATGAAAGCTGCTCTTGCATAAATAATATTGTAATTAATTCATTAATAACTGACTGATTAGTTGATTTATGAAAGTGACTTCACATGACTTAAGTCTTTCATCTGAACCAATATCAGTATCAGTTTTGTTTCTAAATCCCTTGTGAAAGAGCTGAATAAATCATCACCCCCTTTACCCTTCCTCTTCCACACACCACTGTCGATTCTCTCATTTCACATGGAACAAAAGTGTGTGTCTTCAAGTCAAACTGTGGATTTGTAATGAACTATGGACAATGGCTTGGTTGCCCATTCTAGGAAACCATATCTGAAAAGATCCAACATCTTAATGCACTGCAGAAACCTCACACACACACACACACACACACACACACACACACACACACACAAACATACATGAAGCCTAATTTCACCAATACTGGTGTTCATCTGAGGGTGGACAGAGAAATCAAAAGCCGAGTCAGTATCTCAGAACACACCCAGCTTATCAAAAAACATTTCTCCTTCAGCCTACAAACAATGTCAACATATTCAACAAAATCAAGCCAAAGCATATACAGACAATAAGCACAGCATTACAAGGATATAACCGTCACATTACTCTGTCCAAAAAAAGAAAAGCAAATATTTTACAGGTTTTTCTATCAACAACAACAAAAACGAGGAATAAAAAAACAAAAAAACACACACAAAAAAAACAAGCATAATTTTCATGATCGTTGTCTACAACAAGAAGACCTATCTGCACATCAAACAATGACCAAGCCACAAAAATCTATGTACTGCCAATCTTGTGAGCAGCCTGAGGAACAAGACTTGGCACATCTCACTACCCCAAAGAGGAGACCAGACGCTAAGTACAGACATCTGAAAGCAAAAATCAGAGAGCAGACATCAACCTCATGGTTTTTACGACAGCAAAACAACATGGAAAATAGGGAACTGTACAGCTACCATAAAAATTAGGAACTGTATAGCTACCATACCTGACAACCAAACAAGTTGTCAAACCATTTTCTCTGGTCACCGTGATCTCAACAAGTCTAAAAAGTCCGCAATCAACTATACATTTGAGAATGCTGCAGTGAGTCTTGCCTAAATATGGTTTAATATACTTTCGGGTAAGTTCAGGGCAAGTGCTAAGTATACTGAAATATTTGCTTATACATGATAGAATAAAAAAAATGAATTTACAGAAAAAAATAATATAAAAAAAAAAAATATATATATATATATAAGTGACCGTAACATATGAGTGTGCTTGCTAAAAACTGTAACAGGAAAAAAAAAAGGATTATACGCGTACCTGGCTATAATCCTACACAAAAATATACCCATTTCATCTGAAAAACAGCATCTAGACACACATATATATATATTTTTTTAAGGGACAGAGATGCAGTGCGATAATATGTTCCTGGGAACATCTGTCCCAATTTCAAACTAAAGCAAAGCAATCAAAACTAAACAAAAACCAGCTGTGAAAACAAACACAGCACCAACAAAATTAAAACACACACTATTTTTAATGGCTCTGTTCAATCAGCCTTAGAATATATATACAACACGACATGGATACACTTTCTGTTGACAGATAAATAAAACATGTAGCAAACTGGAAAATGCATAGGGAAAAAACAAAACAAAACAATGTGCGACAGAGAATCAAATAAATAAGACAAAATTACACACGACCCTGAAGCTAAAGCCTACCCTCCTACTCAACACTGTGTTACCATCAGCAAAACAGCAGTTCATTGAATCATCAGCAACTCCACTGACTTTCCTACATTACATATACGCACTAAAAAAAACATAGCTTGTATGTAAGTAAGCGAGTACAGGTCAGTATGCAGGAAAAAAGTTATGGATGGTGGTTGAACATGTGTTGATGGATAGAAGGTTTGGTGGCGGTGGTGGTGTTTTAGGGACAGGGGGCGGGGGCGGGGGGCTCTCTTTTTTCCCCTGTCCAATCTTCTGTACCGTCAAAGTGGCATCATTCCCACGCCACTCATCACCACACTATTCAGGCATCAAACATCGCTGAACAGTGAACAGACCAGAAGGAAGAACATGTCAGAATGGCACTGTGAACTCTTGTTTGTGTTTTTATCCTGTGAGTTTCCAACAAAATAAATGTTGTTTCATTTCATGAAAATATGATATCCCCCTACATCATTCATATGCACTGTGTTCAGTGAGACAGAAATCCCAATCTGTGCCTCACTGTGCATAATCATTACCGTGAGTGTCAGAAGTAGGGGGTGTGTTTTCGTTCCCCTTTGTTCACGGTCCAGCCCAACCACACAGGGGGCCCTATCAGGGTTGAAATCAACACAGCCAAAAAACAACTGTCAATTTACTATTCTCAGGAACCTGATAAAGAAAACAACCTGACAGAGAAAATCATGCAAACAGTACTGTCAAGCACACCTAGCAACTGCCTAGACATTAAACACTAGTGTTATTTGTTTCGTCAAAGCCAGCAGGTATAAGGACTGATATTCCAGTCGTTGGGAAACGTCAAGTTAACCATCTAGTAATGTTCCATGAACTGACATGCACTTTTCGGTATCATCCAATATCTTCATAACTACCCATCATTTCTGTGTATGTGACAGGTGTTAGGTTTGCGTGCAATTTCATTTCAACCAGTGTAATTCCATGTCACTAAGTGTACATGTTATCCACACGCTTAGTAGCTATCGATGTCTCTCTGCACAGTTGAGAAGTCCATGGCATCTGATTTCACTTTATCACTACAAGTTACTGAAGTCTATCTATCACCCAGTTAATAACTGGTAACTATCCATTTCTGTTCATATGAATGAGGAGTGATGCATATAATGTTCATAAAACTCCTATGCACATGGAATATGAAACAAGTTATGAACATCTAACACAAAAAGACAAAACAATGCAAAAGCAATCAATAATATCAAAACGACAAACGGAATGTTGCAGAATAAGGAAAAAGCAATATTCATGTAAAAAGTATTCACAAAAAACATAAAGCTTCACAGAAATGAAAATTCATCATACATTTGACTTCAAAGAGATATGCAACACTAATGCTGAATCATCCATGTTAGACCTATTCCTAACAGAGGAAACGGACTGACTACATTCCTCTCAATCAGGAAAGAGATTATGACTGTCCAATGGTGTGACTGTTTGTGTGCATGCATGCGCATGAATGTGTGTATCAATGCATGAGTGCACGTTCAAGCACACAGGCTAAATTTACATTATCAACAAACTAATACATGGATGCATCTGCATACACATATTTGGCCTACAGCAATGCAAAGGGACAAAGCATAGGCTTCGAGAACAATATGGTTGTATCTGTCCTATCTAACCGGCAACAAAAACTGGTGTCACTTCAACGGTTAGTTCTTCCACCATAAGTAACATGACACCACAATGCTTCAGTCAGCTGTAAGCAGTTCTGTACTCAATAACATCATGACAGTTTTAAATCAAACCCATCCAAACTGCCCAGTAATTTCACAACACAATAATTATATACATTATTCATGATGCTTTTTTATTTCATAACTCATATTAACAACACTGGTTATTCATGATGCATTTCATATCAGAACCTGTCGATACTGATGGTTCATGATGCCTTTTATTTGGAATTTAACAACACTAATTATATATGCTACCTTTTGTTTCAGAACTTAATAACACTGATCATTTAGGATACCTTATTTCAGAACTTGACAACATTGATTATTCATGCCTTTCATATTGTAACCTGATCTGCATACAATTTATGAAAAAAATTAAAAAGTCCTGATTATCAATCTCTGTATACATGCATGTAATCATAAGTATCAATCAATATTTCCTACTTCCGGGAGGTTATCGGCCGTAGTACTTTCGTTTTCTCCGCATAGGTGGATAGTAGTTTGCACAGGACAGGAATGTCAGACCACTGCCGGAGTCTGCACTAGTTGGGTCACGGTTAAGTATGTGTAATTAAATCAATATTTCTGCTTGTACAAAAACGTGTTTGGATGACTGCAGTAACCATGACAAACAATAAATCAAAATGGTATGAACAGAAGAGATGATCACAAGCTTCTTATGTTTTATCTACCCACAAAACAAAGGTATATTTTTCCAATCCACAAAACAAAGGCATGTTTTTTCTAACCACAAAACGAAGGTATATTTTCCTATCCACAAAACAAAGGTATGTTCTATCTATCCACAAAACAAAGGCATGTTTTTTTTCTTACCACAAAACAAAGTTGTGTTCGGTCTATCCACAAAACAAAATTGTGTTTGATCTATCCACAAAACTAAGCTGTGTTTTAACTACCTGCAAAACAATGTTCATTTTCCTTCCGATGTCAGCCTCTCTTTAGTGACTGTGACTTTGCAGATCTTTCAAAAACAAACTGGAATGGCCATCCACATCTATGAGGATGATGTTTTGTACAAACAGAAATCCAAACATAATCTCACATACAAGCAACCAGCAAAAAAAGCTGCTAATCAAGTAACAGCTTGCAATCTACACATGCTCTCGTTGTAAACGGACCAATACCAAACCCTAAAAAATCAAGCCCTCAGTGCAAAGCACTATGTAAAATGTATAACAAAAACCTGTTCGGGTCTAAATTAGGACCTACAGATCATATCATCAATTATGTTTTAAAAAAGTACTGCAAAAATAGGCAAGACAGCACTTAAAAGAAGAAGAAAAAAAAAGTATGCTGTATTCAACTCCATTACAACTAATGCAGACAAAGGACCTGAAACATAAGTCAAAATTTCTCAAATATCTCCTCATCTTCTACCCAGATTCTCATCCCTAACTGATCTGTCTCACTCCACCCACACCGCAAAGCCCCTGCCCCTTCCCCAACACACACACACGTTCCACCCACACCCCAAAGCCCCTGCCCCAACACACACACACGTTCCACCCACACCCCAAATCTCCTGCCCCTTCCCCAACACACACACACACGTTCCACCCACACCCCAAAGCCCCTGCCCCAACACACACATTCCACCAACACCCCAAAGCCCCTTCCCCAACACACACACACGTTCCACCCACACCCCAAAGCCCCTGCTCCTTCCCCAACACACACACACACGTTCCACCCACACCCCAAAGCCCCTGCCCCTTCCCCAACACACACACACACGTTCCACCCACACCCCAAAGCTCCTGCCCCTTCCCCAACACACACGTTCCACCCACACCCCAAAGCCCCTGCCCCTTCCCCAACACACACGTTCCACCCACACCCCAAAGCCCCTGCCCCTTCCCCAACACACACACACACGTTCCACCCACACCCCAAAGCCCCTGCCCCTTCACCAACACACACATTCCACCCACACCCCAAAGCCCCTGCCCCTTCCCCAACACACACACGTTCTCTTAAGTCTCTACAGCACCATGAACACTACTTGAACACCCTCCATGATCAGGTGAGATGTGAAACCCCTCTCCCATACCCACCCCACCTTCTGTGACTGAGATTCTACTTAACAAGACGTTCAAGGGCACACAACTTGATATGTAGCAGAAAGAGTCCAAACAAATTTTCCCTGTACATTTTTTTTTTTTTTACATGACTCTACAGCTAACAGAAAGAGTCCAAAAATATTTGTCCCAGTGCATTAATTTTTTATTTTTTAAATTTTTTTTTACATAACTCCACAGCTGGCCAAGTCATATAATGGAAGCACACCTGTGAGCAAGCATTCAAATTTCATCCATCAGGTTTACCAATTTGCCAAAACAGTGCACAAACTGCTGACGCAAATCCTCTTCAAACTCAGATACACTGGACAAACTGCCACCCACAACAAAACAACAGTAGAAAATATACAACTCACTCCAAACAGTCTTGTAATAATGGATACGACTGACACCTCTTCTCATGGGAAAAAAAAAAAGGTTATGAATAATAAAAGATGCTGTGTCTGTTTCACGTGATTCTCTTTCCAGTTTCATCAAGACTGACAATCATTTTCTGATCCCTGAGACTGCACATTTCAAATTCCCTTCTCTAAAGATTTTTCTTCTTCTTCTGAATGTGACCAACTGTTTTCTTTGCCCTAAGAGACTATAAATTTCAAATTCCATTCTCAAATGATTCTCGCTTCTTTCAGAATGTGACCAACCATTTTCTATGCCATAAGAGACTGCAAATTTCAAATTCCATTCTCAAATGATTCTCGCTTCTTTCAGAATGTGACCAACCATTTTCTTACCCTTTGTGAACAGCTGCTTTATATAAGACATGACCGATTAAAAGAAACCCATCTTTTTCAAACCCACTTTGATACATCATATCCAGAACTGATTCCAGAATGGTGGGGACTGGGAAACGGATAGCCTACAAGACATCAACATTACCAGAATGAATGATAATGGGCAGTCTACCTTTTTTTTGAGTGACGGAAGATGGCATGGTTTGGTCACGTCATACGACATAACACCCTCTCCAAAACCATCCTGCAAGGGACTGTAGAGGGAGGGCGCAGACAGGGGCAGCAGAGAAAGAGCTGGTCCGACAACATCAAGGAATGGACCAAAATGACGATGCCAGATCTCCTCACGACAGCTGCCAACAGAACGGCGTGGCGAGCTATGACATCTTCCTCATGTCCCCCCAACGACCCCAGCGGTCGAGGGAATGAGTGAGTGAGTGATAATTCTCTGCAAAGAACTTCCTCCCTTCTGCTCCATCAAGGCCAAAGAGGAAAACAGTCCTTAACTTCTGTCAAAGTCTATATTTCCATCTTTCCAGTTATGCCCTTGGGTCTGTGACCCACAAATTTGATGATGTCCATCTGATGTTTTCCTTCCAACTAAATCTTAAATCTAGTTGTGCTTTGTGTTACAAAAATGCAGCATCTGTTCTTAAGATATCATCATAGCACCTGAAAAAAAAAAACCCACCCATTTCATTCCTTAGTTAATTAAAGAACAAACTTTCAACACGATATTGAAAAATCTGTGAAAAATTGTTTTGCAATGGTAAAGCAATGAACAACCGCACATCAACCACATATACACCAATCAGATTCTTGCGCGCATTTGTGCAGACATGCATGCATGTGCACTCTCTCTTTTACACACATGTATAGGAGAGACACCAAAATCCATCCACAGTATCTGTCCAACCAAATAAAAATTGACCCCTTCATGTCTTTTTACATACTTCTGTGGCCTCAAATGAAAAGGCAAGTCAACAGATAGTATCTTCAAAGTTTTAATGGTATAGTCAATATCTGCACAATTCTCTGGCTGAAACCAACACACACAACAAGAATATAGGTAAGAAAAGAATAAACAATATCTAAAGATTATCAAAAATAACATGATAACAAAAGATTATTGAAATAGAGAATGTCTTCATGACACATCAAACTGGCATAGTCTTACCAATGTAAACCATCACCAAAGTGTTTACAATAAATCCACAATGTGTGGATTGTAACGAAACAATGGCAGCTATTTTCTGTCCTCCTGTATACACTGCTTGTGACTCCTGTGTGCACCGTTTTCCTCAAGCAAGCCCACTATGCACATGGGCTGTCACACTCCACCACACCACTCCACTCCCCTCCCCCCCTCAGACCCCCTACCCCACCCCCTTCCTCCTCACTTGCTATTTAAGGAGCCATGTCCCATTTTCTGAGTATCACCCGCTTTGTATTTCATGTTACCATTACCCACTGAACTCACAATATGATCTGTGGAATCTTTAATGTGTGTAATTTCAATCAAATGCAGGCGAATACACATCGAGACAGTTGAATCGCTACTGGCAGTTACAATTATAGTTTGCCTGAAAGATCTTAAAAAAAAAACAAAAAAAAAACATTTTTTTAAATTCTACTCTTCACCCATCAGACACTGCTAGGATTTGAACCCAAGCCTTTCAAGACCGAAGGCTGACCTGTTCACTCACTATCATGCACGTCCAAAGATGAGCACAACATACATACTCAATGAGCTGAGGTTCATTACTCAGACTGCAGCCATTTTCACACAGCCTCACACCAACAATTCATCAGCAAAAAAAACAACAACAACAGCAACAACAAGCATTGGCGATAATTACATATTCACATTACATAAACAAGAAATTAATATACAAGAAATTCCCCTCCTCAACGAAAACAAACATAGCTGAACATATTGGCAGGACACAAATAATGATAGGAAAAAATAATAATAATAATGGCCTCAAAGCAAGCAAAAATGGCAAGAGCTGGGAACTGCTCATTCAAGGTCACCTTTTTCTTTGGAGGGGTGGGATATGGGGAGGAGGGGGGGGGGGGAGGTGATTTCTTTTGTTTCATCGTTCACCTTCAAAACCCATCAAAAAATCTCTATCAGCATAACAAAAACAAAAAATTAATAAATAAAAATATAGAAATACCCCCCCCCCCCTGTCCCCCCCAAAAAAAATAAAATAAAGAAAAGAAAGAATGGACCCCCTCTCCCCCAAGATATTTGGAATCATGATTATCACAATACATGTTCCCACAGAAATTACTTGGCATGGTCGATGGTGTTGTATAGGCACTGCATTGCACTTTTTTTCTGTCTAACATGCACCCACCCACTCAGTACAAACATTTCCTTGGTGGCAGTCCTTCACATCAAAGCAGGAACGCCAAATAAACAGGATCCACAGCAAATAAAACAAACAAAAACCAAAAAAAAAAAATCACAGGTCTGTACTGAAGTCATCGGAGCTCCTTGGTGTTTGAGCATTATCATGTGTTAAAACTGGACACACAGTCTTTCACAAACATAACGCATGGACACATACAAAGATGTGCACACATTAACACACACACACACACACACACACACACACACACACACACACTCCAAAACAGATTCTGACAACAACAAAAAAACATGCTTCATTAAACAACGCATCTTTTAGGATCTACACAGCTTCTGAAACATTTAATCGACATTAAATGGTCCATCCCTGACCAAGATGTCTAGCCAATACAAATATAAAATGTTCCATCTTCTTTTGAGCTCAATCCACTAAGCCTAGGGGTATATATTAATAGAGTCTATACATCAAAAAAAAAAAAAATCATGATCCTCATTTTCTTTAAAGATCAAACAAAACTGAAGAAAATCAATTTAAAAAACTGAAAAAGAAAGAACATAATATTCTGCAGAATCCTATGCAGTAACCATCACCGAATTCCCCACTCCTGTTTCAGAGTTGTTTCAGCCAGCTGAACTTGGAGGAGTCAGTAAACAATACTCTTTTTTTTTTAATTTTTTCCTGATAATAACATAATTTGTTTTGTCTGTGAATTTTGACACCAAACATCAAACTACACAAATAACACAATAATTATAATCCATTTGTTCAGAGGATTCACACTGACCATATATCATCTGAAGGGGTGAACACTGCACGCAAACATCAAGACCTTCTGCACAAGCATGCATATTCAGCCATTTTCACAATAAATGCATGAATTTTTTTTTTTTTTTTTTTTTTTTGTATGGCCATTCACAATTCAATGAATGAAAAAGCATGCAATCAAACAGCACACCGCCGAACAATACAAACAGATGCCCACATGCAACTAATTACAAGCACACACACACACAAAACATCACTACAATCATACAACAAATACATATACATTAACACACACCTCTCTTCCAACCCGCCCCCCTCCCCCAACACATACAAACAACCCAGACAACAACACCACCCATCACACACACACACCCTTCCAACCTCCCCCCCCCCCCCACCCCCCACCCCGCACACAAACAACCCAGACAATCACACCACCTATAACACATACACACACACAACACACTCACACTCACACCACCCCCCGAATCACCCCCAACGAACCAACCTCCCCCTACGTCTCCTCCCCTCCATCCCCCGCGCCCCCTGCGGAGGACGCCGCGGTGCTGTTGTCACGACTCTGGCCTTTCTCCTCGGCCGCCGAAGACGCAGGACTGTGGTGGGGCCCGGCCTCCTCGTCCCCGCACGACACGGGGGACGCCTGAGAGCCCGTGCTGCCTGGGCTCTGCAGGCGGATGTCCGCCTCCGTCGCGTTGGCCACGTTCTGCACGGGAAGCTTGCTCAGGCGGACCAGCTCTTGGGACATGGTTTCCAGGTCCTGCCCAGTTTCAGTTTCAGTTTCAGTTCTCAAGGAGGCGTCACTGTTATCACTGTATGGGTGAGTTTAACGACCTATTGACATTTCGCCCTTAAGGTCAAGTTCTTTGTGGCTAAGGCGTCACTGTGTTAGGACAAATCCAAAACGACACCACCACATCTGCTAGGCAGGAGCCTTGACCAGCAGCAAAAACCCAACACGCTTAGCCAGGCCTCAAGTGCATGTTTATGTGTTTGTGTACCTATCCGAGAGGATTTTTTCTGCAGAATTTCCCCAGAGGGTTAACACTCTCGTAGCAACGGGGTTGTTTTTTTTTTCAGTGCGCCAAGAGCATGCTGCATACAGGACCTCGGTTTATCATCTCATCCAAACGCCTAGACTCTCAGTTTGGTTCTTCAGTCAAACTTGGGAGAAAGGATGAGAGCGGGAATCTTCTTCTGCTTCTTCTGCATTCATGAGCACGAGTGGGCTTTTACGTGTATGACCGTTTTTACCCTGCCATGTAGGCAGCCATACTCCGTTTTCGGGAGTGTGCATGCTGGGTATGTTCTTGTTTCCATAACCCACTGAACGCTGACATGGATTACAGGATCTTTAACGTGCGTATTTGATCTTATGCTTGCATATACACACGAAGGGGGTTCAGGCACTAGCAGGTCTGCACATATGTTGACCTGGGAGATCGTAAAAATCTCCACCCTTTACCCACCAGGCGCCGTCACCGTGATTCGAACCCGGGACCCTCAGACTGACAGTCCAACGCTTTAACCACTCGGCTATTGCGCCTGTCAGAGCGGGATTCAAAACCACACCCTCACGGACTCTCTATACTGACAGCTGAGCGTCTTCACCATTCTGCCACCTCCCTCCTGCCCAGCGACATGTCACCAAACAAGCTTTGCTCGCTCCCCTTGTCATGTGTAGCAGCAGCAGCTGAGAGAATGCCAACATTAAGGTTTTACCACAGACACACACACACAGAGAAACACCAGGTCATTACAGAGTCTCCCTTTGTTTACACATGTGAGCTCCTGCCCCCCCTCCCTCACACCCCCCCCTCCCCCTCCAAAAAATGATCAGGGTCCAGTCAAATCATGTTGCCTACAACCCAGCCAACCGATCAACAAGGGGCCCTGTCAGGGATGCTTTAAAAGCTGTTATAAAAAAAAAAATCAATTCATTATCAGACAGCAACCAAAAACGTTAATCAAAAGTTCAATTAAGAAAATCTACTGAAAAACAGAAAAAAAACCAATTCAAAACCCAGGTCTTGTTCAGGCCCAGGTTAAGAATTAAATCAAGAAAGCCATTATTGTCGTTAGTAGGGGGCTTAGTAGGTGGTGTCCAAAGTATGTTAAATCAGAACAGGCACCACTGAACGCCACCCAAGTGACTCAGCAGCAGTGCAGGGTCTCCTCTGGTGTGTGGCCTCCTGGTGACCTAACATCGATGGTTCCCTGTGGACTGCCGACGCTGGAACTGTGACGGATGAACCCAGGTGTGGCCGTGTATGGGGGAATCTAAATGAGTGGCGTGGGTGTAATGCCACTGAAACGGTGCAGATGATGGGGCAGCAAAAAAAAAAAAAAAAAAAGAATTAAATCAAGTCAAAAACACTGGCTTCTTTCAGGAGACCAAAACTAGTGTCAGGCAGAACTTCATGAAACAGGGTCTTCCAGATCCAGCAATGAAGTATTTGTGTTTGGTATAATGAAACCAAGGTTGTTAGTAGATTATAATACTGAGAGGTTTTTGCAAGGCACACAACATGGAGCATTCTTCACCTTTCAGAAGGTAGGAACGCTTGAGAAGCAAGTGACCTGCATTCAGCCAGCACACGACACACTCTCCTCTTCCCTACTTCCCCCGTAACAGAAAAAAAAAAAAACTCTCTAAAATCAGGACTGGTCTACAAGACTTTGCTGTCAGACTGGGACCTCCATTCCTCTTGTGCGTTACAGTCGCACGTTTCCTACCTGTGTCAGGTGAATGATGCCCCCACAGCAGCCTGATTTCACACTGTGAAATCGGTTGTGACAACAACAAACAACAACAAAAAAGTAATACAAAACACAAAACAAAACAACACAATACAACATAAGCCAAGACAATGCCTGTCCCCCAAGAGTAACCATGTGTGGGTTGGGCATGTATCTTGTGTATTTGTTTTCTTTCCGTGTGTGTGTGTGTGTGTGTGTGTAGGGGGTGGGGGTGGGGGGGAAGAGGTGTGTATGCGTTAGCGTGTAGGTGTGTGTGTATGTTTGCAGACAAAGTGTGTGTGTGTGTTTGCAGATGAATGTGTGTGTGTGTGTGTGTGTGTGTGTGTGTGTGTGTGTGTGTATTTTTTTTGTTCTGTTCTTTGTTTTTTCCCGGCCAATGAAGAAAGCCTCATGTTGAGCACTCAAAAAAAAAAAAAAAAGAAGAAAGAAACAGAAACAGAAAAAAAAGGAGAAGCAGAAAATGAGAATACATGCAATCCACAGACTTGCACGCAACTGATGCCACAAGGAAAATAAGAAGGAAAAAAAAAAGAGAAAAAAAAGGTGCCTGTCACTCCTGTCACCCCTTCCCCTCCCTCCCTTACCTGCTGCAGGTGCATGTTCTTGGCTCCCTTCCTTTACCTGCTGCAGGTCATTGTTCTTGGCTCCCCTCCCTTACCTGCTGCAGGTCATTGTTCTTGGCTCCCCTCCCTTACCTGCTGCAGGTGCATGTTCTTGGCTCCCCTCCCTTACCTGCTGCAGGTGCATGTTCTTGGCTCCCTTCCCTTACCTGCTGCAGGTGCATGTTCTTGGCTCCCTTCCTTTACCTGCTGCAGGTGCATGTTCTTGGCTCCCCTCCCTTACCTGCTGCAGGTGCATGTTCTTGGCTCCCCTTCCCTCACCTGCTGCAGGTGCATGTTCTTGGCTCCCCTCCCTTACCTGCTGCAGGTGCATGTTCTTGGCTCCCCTCCCTTACCTGCTGCAGGTGCATGTTCTTGGCTCCCCTCCCTTACCTGCTGCAGGTCATTGTTCTTGGCTCCCCTCCCTTACCTGCTGCAGGTGCATGTTCTTGGCTCCCCTTCCCTTACCTGCTGCAGGTCATTGTTCTTGGCTCCCCTCCCTTACCTGCTGCAGGTCATTGTTCTTGGCTCCCCTCCCTTTACCTGCTGCAGGTGCATGTTCTTGGCTTCACTTCCCTTACCTGCTGCAGGTGCATGTTCTTGGCTCCCCTTCCCTTACCTGCTGCAGGTGCATGTTCTTGGCTCCCCTCCCTTTACCTGCTGCAGGTGCATGTTCTTGGCTCCCCTTCCCTTACCTGCTGCAGGTGCATGTTCTTGGTGAGGGTCTCCTCCAGCATCAGCTGCAGCTTGCGGTTCATCTCGTGCAGCTCCCCGTGGTCGCCGCTCTTCACCAGCTCCACCACCTTCCTCAGGGTGGCCAGCTTGTCCTCACCCCCACCCCCGCCACCACCCGACCCCTGCTGCTGGGGCTGTCGCCGCCCGCCCGCTGCAAAAAGGGAGGAACAGGTGTGCGTCACGACACGCCGACGAGATCAGCGGCATTGGACATTCAATCATAATAATAATAAAAATAATAATATTAATAATGATGATAAGGCATTTGTATTTCACGTTTCTCAAAGTTAATTTGCACTCGATCGATGCAGTGGCAGTTGTCTATATTCACTCACGGCCACACCTGAAAAAGACTAACCGCACCCAACTGATCAAACAGAGCACCCACGAGCCAAAAACAGCTTAAATCTAATTGTGCAGAAAAAAAAATTCACAAAAGCACCTCACAGAACAGCTCAGTTTTTTTTTTTTACTGAATTCGAATAGAGGGAGTGTTGGCTGTTGCCAAAGACTGACAGGCAGCAAATTCCTGTCAGATAGTGCACAAAAACTAAAACTGCAGTAGCCGAAAGACTTAACAGTTCACTGTGGGTACTTTAAAGATTTTACCCCCTGTTGCTAGGAGTCCAGTCGACAGCCCAGCGAAGAAAATTCAACTGTGTTAAACAATTACCATCATCAAAATATTGCAATCGGAAGGCTCTTATACTGAAGAGGTAAATGTTGACAAAGAAAACCACAATTCTGACGACGGAAGCTAAAGGTTGGGTCATTCAGACACCCACTGGACATCCGAGGGGTCTGTGTAGAGGAGAAGAGAGGACTGGCCGTACTGAGTGAGTTAATAATCCCAATAAATACTACAATGTCAATCAATCAAAGTTGTCGTTTGCTAAGACAATGTATCATGGGGTCCCACAAAGAGACAGAGATCACCAGAGGGATAAAGTCTCCTTTGGAGAAGAGTGAGGCCCTGGTGAGTATCAACCACACTGATGGTTTCCCTTTCACTTTCAAAGTGGTGTCAAAGCATCTGGACTGATCTGTATACACTACACAGCATCTGCTGTAAAAGAGAAAAAACAAAACAAAACAATCAGCAGCAGTTACCTGAACTTCGCATAAACCCAATACTCTGGTTGAGAGCCTACACTGCGTTTGTGTAAAACACTAACATAAAATGAAATAAATACACTAAACAGAACAAAAAAAAGTAAATAAATACGTTAAAATACAATAGAACGACAGAGATCTTGGAACTCAACTAATATCTACCACATCAGTGGTGGTGATGCCTTTACATCTAAGGAAACTAATATGTTATGTGTAAGTGATGTGTTCTGTGATGTGCATCTTGGCTGACAGTGTAACAGCAATAAACCACAGACAGGAAACAAATCATAATCCAAAACGAAAAGATTTTCTGTTTGAGGGAATTTGATCTTATCAGCAAAGTAAGATTAACTCTCTCCATACAAACGGCGAAAGAGACGACGTTAACACCCCAATTACCATCATCAAAATATTGCAGTCGGAAGGCTCTTATACTGAAGAGGTAAATGTTGACAAAGAAAACCACAATTCTGACGACGGAAGCTAAAGGTTGGGTCATTCAGACACCCACTGGACATCCGAGGGGTCTGTGTAGAGGAGAAGAAAGGACTGGCCGTACTGAGTGAGTTAATAATCCCAATAAATACTACAATATCAATCAATCAAAGTTGTCGTTTGCTAAGACAATGTATCATGGGGTCCCACAAAGAGACAGAGATCACCAGGGATCTATATAAATGCCACTATGTAGAAATGAATTTCAGCACTGCTAAAATACTACAGAATTGTTATTTCTACTGTCTATAACAAGGCACCATGCCGACATGACACTTTCATGCTAACATCTCAAATGATTGGAACTCCTTAAAGAACCAAGGAAAACAAAAGTAACATTTCTTTCATGCTTACAAAATGATGTATATTTTATGATGCAAAAAGGAAAGTTTCAAACATGACAAGCAAAAATTGTCTCTCTCCCCAAATGCTGTACATGAACATGAACAAGAACACACGAATCCCTCTTGCTATTGCAGAAGGTTTGCTGCATAGTCCAATTGGACATTTGTTATAATTGTTACAGTTGTTTGATGTTAGCGTTTCCTTCTATATTGTGCCTATGTCTCCCCTTTTAATGTCTTATTTTTTCCAATGCTCTGTATCTTTCCCCCCCCCACGCCCCCCCCCCCCCACACACACACACATATGCGCACACACACACATACACACACATCATTTATCACCCTCTGCCCAATACCGTTCCCACCTCCACGCTCCGCCCTCCCCCCCCCCCCCCCCCCCCACCACCCTTTTTTTTTTCCCGTCTAATATCACTTAAAGTTGAAGACATTAAACTGAAGACTACTACAAATCCCTCTCCTTTCTTTTTTTTTAAATTTTTTTTGATTCCTGTTTAAGTCACAATCCAACAACTAAAATTTCATCTGCATCTACAGAATCACATTTAAAGCAAAAATACTGCAAAAAATATTCAAGTGCTAAGACCAAGACTGTGCAAGCAGGAGATTACACATTTCCATTATCGTTCTGGCAAACTCTAGTGGAGTGATGGCCTAGAGGTAACGCGTCCGCCTAGGAAGCGAGAGAATCTGAGCGCGCTGGTTCGAATCACGGCTCAGCCGCCGATATTTTCTCCCCCTCCACTAGACCTTGAGTGGTGGTCTGGACGCTAGTCATTCGGATGAGACGATAAACCGAGGTCCCGTGTGCAGCATGCAATTAGCGCACGTAAAAGAACCCACGGCAACAAAAGGGTTGTTCCTGGCAAAATTCTGTAGAAAAATCCACTTCGATAGGAAAAAAACCAACTGCACGCATGAAAAAAAAAAGGGTGGCGCTGTAGTACAGCGAAGCGCTCTCCGTGGGGAGAGCAGCCCGAATTTCACACAGATAAATCTATTGTGATAAAAAGAAATACAAAAAAGAGCTGCAAAGACGAAGGAAAGGTAGCCAAAGCGGAGTGTTACCAGAATGCGTGTTCATGACATAGTGCTCGATGATGGCTGTCTTCTGCAGCAGGTCCTCGGCCATGCAGGCGTTGCTGGTCTCAAGGTGGTTCACCTGGTCACACACAGTGACACACATACACCATGCTTTGTCGTCGCCAAAAAGAGTAATTTCATTTGTGGTGTGCACGCTATATAAATGATGTATGAGAACCAGAGTCATTCAATATGAATACACGAAAGTCATAAAAATGCCTAAATGCTCAGGTGACATAAATCTCACCCGCAATGATCACACTCAAACAAATGCAATAATCAAAGAGAATTAATATCAAACTCAAATAAAACACAGTCATATGATTAAAACCAAACTATTCAACAGCATTTTAATTTAATACCGAGGAGTTTTGGACACACACACACACACACACACACACACGCATACAGACACACATACACACACACACGCATACACACACACACATGCATACAGACACACATACACACACACACACACACATACACACACACACATGCATACAGACACACATGCACACACACACACACACACACGCATACACACACACACACACACAAACACACACGTATACACACACACACACTCACACACACATGCATACAGACACACATGCACACACACACACACACACACACACACACGCATACACACACACACACACTCACACACACACACACATGCATACAGACACACATACACACACACACACACACACACATACACACACACACACACACACACACACACACACACACACACACACACACACACACATTCCTGTTCTGTCTTCTTTACCATACCGCCAGCCCACCGGCAATTTTAACCCAGATGCACCAGAACAAACAGGCAGATTCACCTTCTCTTCCAAGGCCCATTTCTGCTCCTGCATAGAAGTCAACCGCTTCAACAGTTCAGCGTAATCGTCGCCCGACTCTGAGGTGAGAGAGCTGAAACTGTGATTGCCAGTGTTGGGGGTGGTCGGCGACTGCAACACAGCAACCTAACACCCTGATTCTTCTTCTTCTTCTTCTTGTTTGCATTGTAAACGCTCAAGCTGGATACAATTCTGACAGAAATGAACAAGCGCAAGGTCATCCGTTCCCAATCTCCCTCCCCTCAAAAGAGAAAACAATCAGATATAGCTGTATAATGAATTATCTCACATTCATTTATCCCTTCATATCTAATATCTTTGTTACTACGTTGATTATGAAAGGACAGACTTAAATAAAACTGCCGAAGCTTACTTACAGGATACATACATTTATCACACTTATAAGCAAGAATCTGTCAAGTTCTATGAATGAGACAGATCAATCCCTGAGTTTCACATTCAAAATCCTCTTCTTCCTTTTTCTGTTCTTGTGGGTGAAAAAACAAAACACACTTGCTAATCAATCTAATTTAATCTTCACAAGAAAAACAATTGTTGATAAATCTGATCCAATCTTTACAGGAAAAAAGAATCTTGTTGGTCGAACTGATCCAACCTTCAAAGAAAAAAAACATCCTGTTGGTTAATCTGATCAAATCTTTCCATGAATCAATCTGTCAATCTGGTTCCTTCTTCTTCTTCTGCGTTCGTGGGCTTCAACTCCCACGTTCACTCGTATATACGCGAGTGGGCTTTTTACGTGTATGACCGTTTTTACCCCGCCATGTAGGCAGCCATACTCCACTTTCGGGGGGTGTGCATGCTAGGCATGTTCTTGTTTCCATAACCCACCGAACGCTGACATGGATTACAGGATCTTTAACATGCGTATTTGATCTTATGCTTGCGTATACAAACGAAGGGGGTTCAGGCACTGGCAGGTCTGCACATATGTTGACCTGGGAGATTGTAAAAATCTCCACCCTTTACCCACCAGGCGCCGTCACCGTGATTCGAACCCGGGACCCTCAGAACGAAAGTCCAACGCTTTAACCATTCGGCTATGGCGCCCGTCGTCAATCTGGTTCCATCTTCTGCCATTATCATCTACAAATTCATTTTTTAACAGTCTATAAAAGACACTGTACTTTTCCCTTACAAGCAAACAAAAAAGGAAACTTTCTTCCTAAAATTACATTTAAGTAACATATTTACCGTGCCCCACAAGTGCAGACTCTGGAAGGGGTCTGATTCCTGTCCTGTGCAAACTACTACCCGCCTATGCCGGAGAAAACGAAAGTAGCTACGGCCGATAACCTCCCGAAGTAGGTTACCTCCCCTTTGCATCCCTGACTAGCGCCCTCTTTTGACGGCAGCCATCTTGACTCCTGCTTATTATTATTATTATTATTATTATTATTATTATCATTATTACTATTACTATCAGCATCATCACCGTCATTAAACAAAGCAAGAGAGGACTACCTGAGGTCCACTGGCCACAGAATCTTTGCCCAGTCCACTCGCACCAGCACTCCAGGAAGACACAGAACTGTTCAACACACACACACACCATCAAAAAAATGACAAAGCAAAATCTGACAAAACCAGGTGTAATTACACAGCATGAAAAAAAAAAGCGATTCTACACACATAATGGACAAGTCTCAATAATGTGTAAATAATTATTTTTTTCTTTTAATCCTTCACAAAATTATCAATGTACACGCCTACCCACGCAATCTACGCCCACCTCCCCCCCCCCCCCCCCCCCCCCACACACACACACACACATCCCACCACCTTCACAAAATTATCAATGTACATGCCTACCCACACAATCTACGCCCACCTCCCCTCCCAACCCCCCCCCCCCACACACACACCACCACCACCACCCCAAAAAAACAAACAAAAAAACAAACACTCAAGCAGTCAAGCAACCCAAAAACACATGCACCTGTAAGTAATAAGAATAATAATAATAATGGATACTTACATAGCACACTATCCAGAAATCTGCTCAAGGGGCTTTACAAAAACACTTTGTTAACATAAAACATTACATCTATGTTACATACACACACCAAAATATGACTACACACACACACATACGCACACGCACACGCACACACTGCATACATACATTTTAACAATACATGTGTATCTAACAGCTACCCTAACATATACGCACACATAGGCAGGCACAAACTTACATAAACGCACGCGCACACAATACACATTCATATACATGCATACTCATATAAGTGCAAAAAAAAAAAAAAAAAAAAAAAAAAAATCAAACAAATGTATATCCCATAAAAGGTATCACAATCAATCAACTTTTGCAGTCACATCACACCCATCAACACAGTCAGTCTGAAGTGCAGAACACATTTTTTCCCCCCAAACATTCAACAGAAGAACTCCATTGAGTCTATATATATATAGCAAGCCAGTCCATTAACGATACAAATAAATTTCAATAAAACGCTTGCCTGCCATCACAGTGCATCAAGTCCCCAGGATCTGCAGGCCTGAACAGCTCCTCCATGCCTGTCACACACACACACACACACACACACACACATTTAGTTTATAAGAAACAGCCTATAATTCCACTGCCTACACACAGCTCTTAATACACAAGACTGAAACATTTGCTTTGGTTTTATCCATGAAGAAACTCACTAATTTTAATGGCAACTCAACAAATTACATTAATGCTGCTCAAAATTCTGTGCCTCAAGCTGAATTTAAAGATCTTCCAGTGAGCAATCATGAATCCAGCAGTACTATGGAATCTCAATCTGCACGAAAAATCATCCTTTTACAGTACCACAGTACAAGTAAAATTCAATCATATAATCAATCCATGCTTCCACTTCACAAGTTTCAAGTTTCAAGTTTTAATTATCCTTTCACTCCTATTGGAGTATGGAGGATTACTGCAAAATACTCATTTTCGTGCCCATAACAAACATTTCCAAATACACAACAATGTCACATAAAGTTGAGAAAACACAAATGTCTTTTAACTCCAAAAGTATAACTAGGCAACATTTGCAAATCTAATCATCTTACTTACAGCTAAAATGACTTTTTTGCCTCCTTTGAGCATATTACAAAAATTAAAAACCGATTTTGGAGACAAATATTTTTTAGGAACATATCTATTTCGTAACTGATCATAATTGGGACATTCCATTATAAAATGAAACTCATCACCAATCACAGACATGTTACAAACCTTACAAAATCGTAACTCTCGTGGTATGCCTTTGTGTCTCCCTGTTTCTATTTCCAGCTTATGATTACTACTTCGAAATCTGAAGAAGCTGATAACACAATTATCAGGCATTTGACTTATATATTTTTCTCTACCAAATCCACTTTTGAAATTTCGATAAAACAAACGCACCTAACAAATCTACTCTCCAACCTTCCCATTCTTCCTAAGAAGTAAACCCATGACTTGCAACAATATACAGAGTCAGCAAGCACACAAAACTTTCTATTCAAAGAAGTTTTAACTTCCACTAATCACTGTATTGTATTCTATTGCATTACATTGCATTGCATTATATTGTTTTTTTTGTCACAAGCTCTCTGTGTGAAATTCAGGCTGCTCTCCCCAGGCAGAGCACTTTGCTACAGGCTTTTTTTTTTTTAATCTTAATTTCACATGGTACATATATAAACAATAATATTAATAACAATAATATACTCATTTATGTCTGGAAATTAAATAAGGCAAAGAGAGAAAAACTAAAAAACTGAAAACAATAACGACAGACTGTCGACTCAAGATTGAAGCACAACCGGTTATCACAATTTTCAAACGGAAATAAACCCCTTTGATCCAACAACACGACGGGCGCAATAGCCGAGTGGTTAAAGCGTTGGACTTTCAATCTGAGGGTACCGGGTTCGAATCACGTTGACGGCGCCTGGTGGGTAAAGGGTGGAGATTTTTCCGATCTCCCAGGTCAACATATGTGCGGACCTGCTAGTGCCTGAACCCCCATCGTGTGTAAATGCATGCAGAAGATCAAATGCGCACGTTAAAGATCCTGTAATCCATGTCAGCGTTCGGTGGGTTATGGAAACAAGAACATACCCAGCATGCACACCCCCGAAAGCGGAGTACGGCTGCCTACATGGCGGGATAAAAACGGTCATGCACGTAAAAGCCCACTCGTGTACATACGAGTGAACGTGGGAGTTGCAGCCCACGAACGCAGAAGAAGAAGAAGAAGAAGAAGAAATCCAACAACACAAGGAGCCAGCCATGGTATCTCTACAAGAACGACCAACAACAGTAGACCCTTACTCTTGTTCTTGCTTTCGGACAGAACCTCCTGCAGACGTTCCTGCAGTTTCTCTGCCCGCTTTCTTTCCGAGTGCAGCTGTCGTTTGAGGTCCTTCAGCTGGAACACGCACCGCCCCCACAACACATACAGCACACGGCAAGAAACGTGAAACGTGAAAAGTCATTTATTGTCCACACAGCAATACAGCCCTCAGGACAAGGGGGATGTCATATTAAGCATATTGTTGCACCTCTTGAATGGTTCTAACATCACACACACACACACACACACACACGCACACACACATACACACGCACGCGCGCGCGCAAAATACATACTTAATAATGCATGCACTGACATGTGTACAGATACATACATGAAACGTGCGGTTAAATGTGGATCATCATTGGATTAGTTGTCATTTTGTTCCATTATCTTTTTTCTCACAAGCATTGCTTCTGCAGTGAATCTAGCTAGAGCCTTCAAAGAGTTTTCATTGTCATTCGAAATAATACTCACAACATGATTGTGGCTAGGATTACCAAAGAAAGAATTTATCATACTACAGTTTTTTCGTTTATCGTTGTATGCGGTACAATGAAAAAGAAAGAGCTCACGTCAAGAGAAAAAAAAAGAGAGTGAGATTCTCTGACCAGTCTTTCATCTATTCCACCCTGGGAAAGTTGCAGCCTCAGCAGGCTTCCTTGCCATACTGATGTGGAAAAACAAAAACAAAGAAAAAAAAAAGAAAAAAAAAAGAAAGAAAATATACTGGAATCGACCAGTTTTTCTTCCAAATTGACAGGTGTGGACGACGGGCGCAATAGCCAAGTGGTTAAAGCGTTGGACTGTCAATCTGAGGGTCCCGGGTTCGAATAACGGTGACAGCGCCTGGTGGGTAAAGGGTGGAGATTTTTACGATCTCCCAGGTCAACATATGTACAGACCTGCTAGTGCCTGAACCCCCTTCGTGTGTATATGCAAGCAAAAGATCAAATACGCACGTTAAAGATCCTGTAATCCATGTCAGCGTTCGGTGGGTTATGGAAACAAGAACATACCCAGCATGCACACCCCCGAAAACGGAGTATGGCTGCCTACATGGCGGGGTAAAAACGGTCATACACGTAAAAGCCCACTCGTGTGCATACGAGTGAACGCAGAAGAAGAAGAAGACAGGTGTGGACGCAGCAGGAAAAACTGCAGATGTCAGCTTGCAGTTTATGAATATGTAAGAACATGTACACCATGCAGATGTCAGTTCCCTTAGCTTGTAGTTTATGGATGTGTAAGAACATGTACACCATGTAGATGTCAGTTCCCTTAGCTTGCAGTTTATGGATATGTAAAAAACATGTACACCATGTAGATGTCAGTTCTCTAAGCTTGCAGTTTATGAATATGTAAGAACATGTACACCATGCAGATGTCAGTTCTCTAAGCTTGCAGTTTATAGATATGTAAGAACATGTACGTCATGCAGATGTCAGTTCCCTTAGCTTGTAGTTTATGGATATGTGAAAACATGTACACCATGTAGATGTCAGTTCCCTTAGCTTGTAGTTTATGGATATGTAAGAACATGTACACCATGTAGATGTCAGTTCCCTTAGCTTGTAGTTTATGGATATGTAAGAACATGTACACCATGTAGATGTCAGTTCCCTTAGTTTGCAGTTTATGGATATGTAAGAACATGTACACCATGTAGATGTCAGTTCTCTAAGCTTGCAGTTTATGGATATGTAAAAACATGTACACCATGTAGATGTCAGTTCTCTAAGCTTGCAGTTTATGGATATGCAAGAACATGTACACCATGTAGATGTCAGTTCTCTAAGCTTGCAGTTTATGGATATGTAAGAACATGTACACCATGTAGATGTCAGTTCCCTTAGTTTGTAGTTTATGGATATGTAAGAACATGTACACCATGTAGATGTCAGTTCCCTTAGCTTGTAGTTTATGGATATGTAAAAACATGTACACCATGTAGATGTCAGTTCCCTTAGCTTGTAGTTTATGGATATGTAAAAAAACATGTACACCATGCAGATGTCAGTTCCCTTAGCTTGTAGTTTATGGATGTGTAAGAACATGTACACCATGTAGATGTCAGTTCCCTTAGCTTGTAGTTTATGGATATGTAAAAAACATGTACACCATGTAGATGTCAGTTCTCTAAGCTTGCAGTTTATGGATATGTAAAAACATGTACACCATGTAGATGTCAGTTCTCTAAGCTTGCAGTTTATGGATATGTAAGAACATGTACACCATGTAGATGTCAGTTCCCTTAGTTTGTAGTTTATGGATATGTAAAAACATGCACACCATGTAGATGTCAGTTCCCTTAGCTTGTAGGTTATGGATATGTAAGAACATGTACACCATGTAGATGTCAGTTCCCTTAGCTTGCAGTTTATGGATATGTAAGAACATGTACACCATGTAGATGTCAGTTCCCTTAGCTTGCAGTTTATGGATATGTAAGAACATGTACACCATGTAGATGTCAGTTCTCTAAGCTTGCAGTTTATGGATATGTAAAAACATGTACACCATGTAGATGTCAGTTCTCTAAGCTTGTAGTTTATGGATATGTAAGAACATGTACACCATGTAGATGTCAGTTCTCTAAGCTTGCAGTTTATGGATATGTAAAAACATGTACACCATGTAGATGTCAGTTCTCTAAGCTTGTAGTTTATGGATATGCAAGAACATGTACACCATGTAGATGTCAGTTCTCTAAGCTTGCAGTTTATGGATATGTAAGAACATGTACACCATGCAGGTGTCAGTTCCTTTAGCTTGTAGTTTATGGATATGTAAAAAACATGTACACCATGTAGATGTCAGTTCTCTAAGCTTGTAGTTTATGGATATGTAAGAACATGTACACCATGTAGATGTCAGTTCCCTTAGCTTGTAGTTTATGGATATGTAAAAACATGTACACCATGTAGATGTCAGTTCTCTAAGCTTGTAGTTTATGGATGTGTAAAAACATGTACACCATGTAGATGTGGTTAAAGTGTTAAACTTTCAATCTGAGGGTCCTGGGTTCGAATCCTGGTCACCGGTTACGGCACCTGTGGAGATTTTTCTGATCTCTCATGTCAACAGAGTGCCTGAACCCCCTTCGCAAGTATGCACATGCTAAACGATCAAATTAATATGCTCATTGAAGATCCCATAATCCATGTCAGTGTTATGTAGGTTATGGAGTTTCAGTTTCAGTTTCAGTAGCTCAAGGAGGCGTCACTGCGTTCGGACAAATCCATATACGCTACACCACATCTGCCAAGCAGATGCCTGACCAGCGGCTTAGCCCAACGCGCTTAGTCAGGGCTTGAGAAGAAAAAAAAGAAAAAAGAAAAAAAGGTGAATAAATAATAGATAAGCGTACATAAATAAGTAAATAAATACATAAAACGATAAATAAATAAATAATAATTATAATATGAAAAAAAAGGTAGTAATAATAATAATAATAAATAAATAAATAAGACAACAATGATGATAAATAAGCAAATAAATGTAGGTTATGGAAACAAGAGCAAACCCAGCATGCACCCCCACGCTCCTGAAAATGGACTATGGCTACCTACACAACAGGGATAAAAAAAACCAGTCACACACGTAAAAGCCCACAAGTGAAAGTGCGAGTCGCAGCCTATGAATGAAGAAGGTATTCAAACAGCAGCTGACATACCCTCCAAAATAACGCTGGTGTTTCAAATGCAGTAGATACGCTGATCCTAGTTACAGTAACTGTCTGATCAATGCATGTGACAGTTGAAAAAATAAATAAATAAATAAACTATGAAGGTAGTCTGTGCGTGCTGGGACTCACCATGCTCATGCCTTTCTTTTCGTGGATCTTTTTTTCTCCCACGCCATCCTGGATGTTCTGGAAACAACAGCAGGCAGCCACCATCATTATCTACAGTCATCAGTCAGGCACGACCGTACTGAAAGTCATCGCAACATCCGAAACACATGGTCATCTCTCAAACACTCACCAATACTACTCACAAACACAAACATGCAAACTAACACACACACACACACACATATTCATATGGGCTGATCATCTGATTTTGTACACCCAAGCACGCACACAAACACACACACGAACAAACACCCACACACCCACACACAAATACCCACATGCACCCACCCACAAACATATATATAGAGGCATATAAACATAAACACATACATAGAGGCATATAAACATAAACACATGCAGGCACATGCACAGAGGCATGCGCAGGGGCGCACATGCGCACACACACACACATACACACATTCACACAAAGGCACACACACACACACACACATTCACACAGGGGCACGCACACACACACACACATCAACACACACACACACACGCACACACACACACACATCAACACACACATTCACACAAAGGTACACACACACACACACATTCACACAAAGGCACACACACACACACACACACACACACATACATTCACACAGGGCCACACACACACACACACACATCAACACACACACACACACACACACACACACACACATTAACACACACACACACACACACACGCACACACACACACACACACACACACACACACATTCACAATTATAAACAATTTGCCTCGGCCTGTTCTCTATCCCCACCATACCTGGTTGAGAGAGGAAATGGTCATCTTCAGCTTGCTCATTTCTTCCTGCATTTGAGACTCTTTCTCTTCCCATTCCTGTCCACAAAACAAACAGTGTTTCACTGTCAGTGTCTGGGACACAGTAACACAGCAGTCAAACAACACCAACAAAAAACATAGGCCGCGTAATCATTCTTATTTTCAGATATAAATGTGGGTTGTTGGTTTTTTTTCATGAGCAGAAATGTGAAATGCAGATTATATGTATATTAATAAAGCATACAACATTACCCTTAAAAACTGTATAAAAAATGAAGAAAACCAATTCATCCACATTACAAGAACTCTGCAGTATCCTTATAACCAAGGCTGTTTATTTCATTACCTCAGCTTTGAGACAAAACATTCTGGTCGGCAGAGCCTCAGACATCAGCACAATAATAATTACTGGTAAAAAAAACAACAAACAACACAAACACACGCACACACACATCTTCTTCTTCTTCTTCTTCTGCGTTCGTGGGCTGCAACTCCCACGTTCACTTGTATGCACACGAGTGGGTCTTTACGTGTATGACCGTTTTTACCCTGCCAAGGAGGCAGCCATACTCCGTTTTCGGGGGTACACACACATCAAAACATGGGTTAAAATATCTCCCACTTTCCAAACTGCAGTAGTGACTGGATCAGTCCAAGGACAAGAGGTTTTCCTGACAGACCTTCAGCTGCAAGTCGTGGTTCTCCTTGAGGTGTAGCAGTTCCGTCAGATGCTGCTCCCTCATTTCCCGGACCTCTGTGCTGTGCTGTTCCACCAAGGCTTCCTTGGTCTCGCTCAGCTCTCTTCTGCTCACAGCCAACTGCTCCTGCACGCCACAACACACAGCCGACATGGGAACGAGTTTGTATTTGTATTTGTATTTGTATTTCTTTTTATCACAACAGATTTCTCTGTGTGAAATTCGGGCTGCTCTCCCCAGGGAGAGCGCGTCGCCATACTACAGCGCCACCCATTTTTTTTGTATTTTTTCCTGTGTGCAGTTTTATTTGTTTTTCCTATCGAAGTGGATTTTTCTACAGAATTTTGCCAGGAACAACCCTTTTGTTGCCGTGGGTTCTTTTACGTGCGCTAAGTGCATGCTGCACACGGGACCTCGGTTTATCGTCTCATCCGAATGACTAGCGTCCAGACCACCACTCAAGGTCTAGTGGAGGGGGAGAAAATTTCGGGGGCTGTGCCGTGATTTGAACCAGCGCGCTCAGATTCTCTCGCTTCCTAGGCGGACGCGTTACCTCCAGGCCATCACTCCACTTGTAACCTGGAAATGGTGTATGTGCAATGATGTCGTTGCCTCATCAAGCGTCGTTCTTGACAATGGTTCAAAATTCAGTTTCCTGATGATAGGATCTCTTAAAATAGTGTCCTTAAAGCCAAACAAATCCCATAACAGCGGGAATCAGCAAAAGTTTCACTTAAAAATATATAAAAATATATATAAAAAATTAATTAAATCAAGATGATTTAATACAAAAAAAATATGTATATTCATATGAATATTCATACATTATGCATATAAACACACGCACACAAACACACACACCAGGGCTTTTTGTTAACACACACATGTGCGTCCCTGACTCTCTAAAATGAGAGAGGACGCAGTACAATATCGGCTAGGGGGTCCGTGGGATGCACTCAAATACTGGCATCAATCGAAACATGAACGATCACGGTCAAACAACGCACTCGCTTCTTCTCGTTTTACTTCTCACTTTGGTCGGCATCTCATCTTCACGAAATCCGCGACTGCTGCCAAGTTCTTTACCTTTGTCTTATCTCCCTTTACAGAAAACTGTTGCCCATTTCCAGTACTCTCACAACGAGGCTTGTCGAGTATTATGTGATACTGTTCGAAATCAAAATGCTTCCGCTATCGTGGCTTGACGCTACAAAACGCAAACAAGACGAAAAGGCTGATTCTGAATCAGCCGATGTCGATCAGCCAGCTTCAAAAGGGGATGGATCACCGAAAAAGAAAAGCTGCACTTGTCAACATTCATGGGAGTAAGAATTCAAATGGCTGCAGGACGATGAAGACGCACATGTAATGAATTACAGAACTTGTGTGAAATTTGCAACTAGGACATCAAGCAACTCCTGGGAAATAAATGCGTTTGTGACAGGATCGACAAACTTTCAAAAATTGTCCTTGTACGGTTTTTCGCTTTCAGTGGTTCACTCCTCTCAGTCTTTCTCTCTCACTCACTGTGTGCATGTACATCTGTTTGTCTGTCTGTGATAGGGAGAGGGGTGAGTGGTGTGTGTGTGTCTGTAAGTGCATGTGGATATATACATCTCTCTCTCACGCATGTGTGTGTGTGTGTGCATGTGTAGCTCTCTTTCTCTGTGTGTGTGCATGTGTGTCTGTGAGTTCAGAGAGTGTTTGTGAGTGTGTGCGAGTGTGTCTATCTCTTTCATTCATTCAATGTGTGTTTGTGTGTGAGTGTGAACTGACTGAAAGGCAGTGTGTGGTGTGTTTGGATGAAAGAATGCTTTTATGACCTGCAACTGATTGGACTCCCTAGAACCACACAAGGACTCCCTAGAACCACACAAGGACTCCCTAGAATACCTGAGTTCGAGTCCTGTGGACTCTCTAAGCAAACCTACTGTAGGAAGACCTGCACACGCACACGCGCGAACACACACGCACGCACGCACGCATGCACGCACACACACACACACACACACACACACAAACACACACACAACACATGTATACCTCAGTCTCCTTGAGCCGTCGCTCCAGCCAGCCCTTGGCGTCTTCCAGAGACCTGACCTTGCCCTGCATCTCCTCTATCAGGGGCTGTGCCTTGCTCAGTTCCTTCACTCGGCTCTGAAAACCCAGGGGTTCACATTCACATTGCAACACAGTCAGTCGTGTGCAACTGTGACCATCAGAACAGCAGAAGAGGTAACTGCTGTCCCAACTAATAGGCCAGAATTTCATAATGGTGGAGAGTATCTTGCCCTAGTTAACTACACATCACAACCGCTAACGAGGCAAATACTGTGTCTGTCGACAATCTGGGTTAGAATTTGACTGACGTGGAGAGTGTCTAAACCCAGATACCTCCCCACTCTCTCAGCCAGGATGGCTTCAGGACAGCTGGCGTTGGGGTGGTTCCCAAAGGACAGCCGGTGCAGTCTTGCCTCCTGGTTTGAGAGTTAATAGTCCTTCATAAAAGATAAAGCTGTAAATGAATTCCAACAGCAGCTGAGAAAGTACTGATCATACAGCTCTCACTCTGGTGATGACCCAAAAGAAAGTTAATGTCAATCTCTGACATCAGCCTAGCCATGTACCTCTAGGTTATATTCTGAGCATCATACGTGTAGCCCTGGTTTACTGGTGAAGCACCCGACCAAAATGTGAGTTTCCACAGGTTTGGTGGCTCCAACATCAGACCAGGGTTTTCTCTTCCCCCCTTCGCTAGACCTTGACTGGTAGTCTGGGTGCTGACCATTCGTATGAGACAATAAACTGCAGGCCCGAGTGCACCATGCAATTAGTGCATGTAAAAGAACCCACGGCAACAAAAGGATTGTCCCTACCAAAATTCTGTAAAAAAAAAAAAAAAAAAAAGGAAATTTTTTTTTTCCTAAAATTACCTTTATCTAACATACTTTACCATGACCCACTAGTGACAACTCCGGCAGGGAGTCCGATTCCTGTCCTGCGCAAACTACTACCCGCCTGTGCGGAGAAAACGAAAGTAGCTACGGCTGATAACCTCCCGGAAGTAGGTTACCTCCCTCTGTATCCCTGACTAGCTTCCTCTTTTTCCGGCAGCCATCTTGACTCCTGATCCTGTGCTCTTCATACGGCTAAGTTTTTTTGTTTTGTTTTTTGTATTTTCTGTCTGTCTATCGATTCTTTGACACGACATCAAAACAAATCCACTTGCAGGCAGAAAAAAATGTCAGCACTGCACTGTGGTGATACGCTCTTCCCAAGGAGAGCAGCTCAAATCACACACAGACATTGTGACAAATAAAGTCATATAATACGACAGAATCAATGCAATATATCCGCCCAAGCTCAACAGTTCTCACACACATGCATGCACAGTTTTACATTACAACAACATCTCCACAACATTCACAAAGACACACATCAAGTAAGACGCATACACACAACTGACTGACTGATTGTTCACTCGCACACAATTACTTATTCTGTCTCTCTCTCTCCAACAACTCATGTGTGAGCATGCAAGTTGTCAAACCTGCAGGAGAAGTTCTCTCCTTCTTTATAAGCATGTCTCTACGACTCTCACCTCTCTGTTCATTCACTTTCAATTTTGTTTTTCATTCAAAATTATGTGTGTGTGAAACGATATCACCATCCCAAAAATATGAATGCTCACCTCCGGCATCAGCAATAAACGAATGCTCATGCACACACACACACACACACACACACACGCACACACACACGCACACAAAGACATAAAATCACACACAAACTCACACACACACACACACACACACACACACAAACTCACACACACACACACACACAAACTCACACACACACACACACACACACACACACCCTGCTCCACATACCCACATCAACCCTCCCACTTACACACACACATCAACCCTCCCCCTTAAACACACACATCAACCCTCCCACCTCACACACTCACACACCAACCCCCCCCCCCCACCCCTCTTACACACACACATCAACCCTCCCCCTTACACACTCACACACCAACCCTCCCCCTTACACACACACACAAACACCTCCCACTCCACACACACACCCACACACCTACATCAACCCTTCCCCTCACACACACACACCAACTCTCTCCCCCCACCCCCCCTCTCCACTCCCACACACACAAACACCCCCCCCCCCTTCCACCACCACCACCACCCCGCCTACCCACCCCCACCCCAACAGCCCCCCAAACCCCACCCTACCCCACCCCAACACACCCACCCACCCACCAAACCCAACCAGCCGCTCACCTCCAAGGCCACAATCTCGTCCTGCAGCCCCTTCACCTCCCCGCGGTGCCTCTCCTCGGCGGCCAGGGTGTGCTCGCGGTGGGCGTCGTACTCCTTCTGGTACTTGATGGCCAGCTCATCCAGCAGGGCCTTGCGCTTCTCCGCCACCCGGCTGGCCTCCTGCAGCGCCGTGATCTGCCCGTCTCGCTCCTGCTGGGCCGCCTGCAGCTGGCTCACTGTCTCCTCGCTGGCTCTCTGGCTGGCCTGACAACACAGCAGCAAGCAAGGGGGGTTTAGGGGGTGGGGGTGGGGGTTGGGGGGGGTGTGGGAGCTGAAGGGGGTGGGTGGTGTGTGTAGGAGGTGTGAGGGTTGAGGTGGGTGGTGTGTGTAGGAGGTGTGAGGGTTGAGGTGGGTGGTGTGTGTAGGAGGTGTGAGGGTTGAGGTGGGTGGTGTGTGTAGGAGGTGTGAGGGTTGAAGGAGGTGTGGGGGTTGAGGGGGTGGGTGGTGTGTGTAGGAGGTGTGGGGGTTGAGGTGGGTGGTGTGTGTAGGAGGTGTGAGGGTTGAGGTGGGTGGTGTGTGTAGGAGGTGTGAGGGAGCTGAAGGGGGTGGGTAGTGTGTGTAGGAGGCGTGGGGGTTGAGGGGGTGGGTAGTGTGTGTAGGAGGTGTGGGGGTTGAGGGGTTGGGTGGTGTGTGTAGGAGGTGTGAGGGAGCTGAAGGGGGTGGGTAGTGTGTGTAGGAGGTGTGGGGGTTGAGGTGGGTGGTGTGTGTAGGAGGTGTGAGGGTTGAGGTGGGTGGTGTGTGTAGGAGGTGTGAGGGTTGAGGTGGGTGGTGTGTGTAGGAGGTGTGAGGCAGCTGAATGGGGTGGGTAGTGTGTGTAGGAGGCGTGGGGGTTGAGGGGGTGGGTAGTGTGTGTAGGAGGTGTGGGGGTTGAGGGTTGGGTGGTGTGTTTAGGAGGTGTGTGGGAGCTGAGGGGGTGGGTGGTGTGTGTAGGAGGCGTGGGGGTTGAGGGGTTGGGTGGTGTGTGTAGGAGGCGTGGGGGTTGAGGTGGGTGGTGTGTGTAGGAGGTGTGAGTGTTGAGGTGGGTGGTGTGTGTAGGAGGTGTGAGGGTTGAGGTGGGTGGTGTGTGTAGGAGGTGTGAGGGTTGAGGTGGGTGGTGTGTGTAGGAGGTGTGAGGGTTGAGGTGGGTGGTGTGTGTAGGAGGTGTGAGGGTTGAGGTGGGTGGTGTGTGTAGGAGGTGTGAGGGTTGAGGTGGGTGGTGTGTGTAGGAGGTGTGAGGGTTGAGGTGGGTGGTGTGTGTAGGAGGTGTGGGGTTGAGGGGTGGGTGGTGTGTGTAGGAGGTGTGGGGGTTGAGGGGGTGGGTGGTGTGTGGGGCAGCTGAGGAGGGTGGGTAGTGTGTGTAGGAGGTGTGGGGGTTGAGGGGGGTGGGTGGTGTGCGCAGGGGGGGTTGGAGTTGTAGGGGGGAAGGAGGGGAGTCAGGTTGTCATGTTGAAGAATGAAAGCGATTGGTTGTACGTTGATACTGATGGCTGTGAGAGTCATGTTGTTGTGTTGAAGAACCAAAGTGATCGGTTGTTCGTTAACACTGACAGCTGAGAGAGTCATGTTGTTGATGGTCTTGAGAGCTTTAGTATGTTTAACAACAACGGTGATCCATGGCAAATTAACACTGAAGATCCACAGTCATACTGTCTTATTTAAGAATGAAAGTGAGTGTTCATTAATACTGATGGCTGTGACAGAGAGTCATGTTGTTGTGCTGAAGAACGAAAGTGATCTGTTGCACAACAGCACTGATGGTCGTGAGCAGCCATACAGAGTTTAACAATGGTAACCCACTGTACCTTAATTAACTCACTCAGTACGGCCAGTCCTCTCTTCTCCTCTACACAGACCCCTCGGATGTCCAGTGGGTGTCTCAATGATCCAACCATTAGCTTCCGTCGTCAGAATTGTGGTATTCTTTGTCAACATTCACCTCTTCAGTGTAAGAGCCTTCCACTTGTAATATTTTGATGGTGGTAATTGGGTACAAACGCTGTTAACGTCGTCTCGTATGGAGAGAGTTAAGACTGATGGTCGCGAGAGCTTTATCATGTTTAACAACAACAGTGATCCACGGTAAATTAACACTGACAACCCTGAGTCATACTGTCTTATTTGTATTTGTATTTCTCTTTATCACAACAGATTTCTGTGTGTGAAATTCGGGCTGCTCTCCCCAGGGAGAGCACGTCGCTATACTACAGTGCCACCCTTTTCTTTTTTTTTTTGCCTGCGTGCAGTTTTATTTGTTTTTCCTATCGAAGTGGATTTTTCCACAGAATTTTGCCAGGAACAACCCTTTTGTTGCCGTGGGTTCTTTTACGTGCGCTAAGTTCATGCTGCACACGAGACCTCGGTTTATCGTCTCATCCAAATGACTAGCGTCCAGACCACCACTCAAGGTCTAGTGGAGGGGGAGAAAATATCAGCGGCTGAGCCGTGATTCGAACCAGCGCACTCCGATTCTCTTGTATCCTAGGCGGACGCGTTACCTCTAGGCCATCACTCCACACATTTAAGAATGAAAGTCATTGTACATTAATGCTGATGGCTGTGAGAGTCATATTGTTGTGTTAAAGAACGGAAGTGATCCATTGTACATTAATACTGATGGGCATGAGAGTCATATTGTTGTGTTAAAGAACGAAAGTACTCTCTGGCTGGCCTGACGCGCAGTGGAGAGGGGAAGAGGAGTCAGGTTGCTGTGTTGAAGAACAGAGGTGATCCATTGTACATTAATACTGATGGACATAGGAGTCAGGTTGCTGTGTTGAAGAACGGAGGTGATCCATTGTACATTAATACTGATGGACATAGGAGTCAGGTTGCTGTGTTGAAGAACAGAAGTGATCCATTGTACATTAATACTGATGGACATAGGAGTCAGGTTGCTGTGTTGAAGAACGGAAGTGATCCATTGTACATTAATACTGATGGACATAGGAGTCAGGTTGCTGTGTTGAAGAACGGAGGTGATCCATTGTACATTAATACTGATGGACATAGGAGTCAGGTTGCTGTGTTGTAGAACGGAAGTGATCCATTGTACATTAATACTGACGGACATAGGAGTCAGGTTGCTGTGTTGTAGAACGGAAGTGATCCATTGTACATTAATACTGATGGACATAGGAGTCAGGTTGCTGTGTTGAAGAACGGAGGTGATCCATTGTACATTAATACTGACGGACATAGGAGTCAGGTTGCTGTGTTGTAGAACGGACGTGATCCATTGTACATTAATACTGATGAACATGAGAGTCATGTTGTTGTCTTAAAGAACAAAAGTGATTGATTGTACATTAAGACTGATGTCCGTGAGTCATACTGTTGTGTTAAAGAACAGAAGTAATCCACTGCACCCTGATGACGGTGAGAGTCATATTCTTGTGCTACAGAACAAAAGTGACCTGTTGTCCATTAATACTGATGGCTGTGAGAGTTGTATCGTTGTGTTTAAGAACAAAAGTGACCTGTTGTCCATTAATACTGATGGCTGTGAGAGTTGTATCGTTGTGTTTAAGAACAAAAGTGATCTGTTGTCCATTAATACTGATGGCTGTGAGAGTTGTATCATTGTGTTTAAGAACAAAAGTGACCCATTGTACATTAATACTGATGGCTGTGAGAGTCATACTGTTGTGTTTAAGAACAAAAGTGACCCATTGTACATTAGTACTGATGGCTGTGAGAGTCATACTGTTGTGTTTAAGAACAAAAGTGACCCATTGTACATTAATACTGATGGCTGTGAGAGTCATATCGTTGTGTTTAAGAACAAAAGTGACCTATTTAACATTAATACTGATGGTTGTGAGAGCCCTATTGTTGTGCTGACACAACCATCCCCCCCCCAAAAAAAAGACACAAAACAGACAGTACCTGGAGCTGTACAGAGAGGTCGTCGTTCCTCTGCCTGAGGCTGAGCAGCTGAGAGCTGAGCTCCTTGATTTCCTGCTGGTACTTGTTGCTCTGCTCCTGCAGCTGGTGGTTCCCCACCAGACTGGCTGCATCCACCTGCATGCACACGTATTGTGTTGCACTGTGTTGTGGTGCATCAGATCTTATTGTAATGTCTTTTAACAGTCAATACTTATTGTCACAACAGATTGCTGTGTGAAATTCAAGCTGTTCCCCACCAGGCTGGCTGCATCCACCTGTATGCACACATATTGTGTTGCACTGTGTTGTGGTGCATCAGATCTTATTGTAATGTCTTTTAACAGTCAATACGTATTGACGTATAGAGCTTCAAGAATATGCGCTATAGCAAGAAGTCTTCATAAATTAAAAAAATATTGTCACAACAGATTGCTCTGTGTGAAATTCAAGCTGTTCCCCAGCATACTGGCTGCATCCATCTGCACGCACACATATTGTGTTGCACTGTGTTGTGCTCCATCATATCTTATTGTAATGTCTTTTAACAGTCAATACTGACTGTCACAGCAGATTGCTCAATGTGAAATGCAAGCTGCTCCCCTCCAGGGAGAGCAGAGGCCGCTTGCTGAATGCATTCCACACACACTGATCAACAGGCGAGATGACAGAGAGCAAATCCGGAAAGGGAAGAAATCAAATTGTTTTCACACACACAAAAGTGGTTTGGTTCCCCTGAGCAACTTGCACACCCTAGTTCATGAAGCTCAAAGGAAGGGCGATATTACTCCACAAATTTGACACTCAATCCTCTGTTTTCTTCTGATTCAATCTGAACACACACTCAGGCGCATTTACATGTGGACATGTTCAGCCTGTTTCAGCATCAGTATGTTCTGTCAAATGCACGTATACACAGGTAACCACCCAAGTGTAACTTTAATACAGAAATACTTTCCGCTCAGAAACGACCCGTTTCTTTAAGAATAATAAGAAACTCATAACCAGCAGGTTCACATTATGCAGATACCATGACATAACCACATCACCAATGGTGATGGTAACAAACAAGGCTCCTACCTGTTTCTGCAGTTCATTCAGCTTTTGTTGCAGTTCTTGCGCTTGTCCCTCTGACGATGTCTTCAGGCTTTCTTGAACCTGCAGGAAGAAGGTCACAGAAATGGAAAGACATTCACAAAAACATCCATGTTATACCTTTATACACACAGTTTCAAGAATTTTTTTCTTCTTCCTTACATATTACAATCTGTTACTGCTCTTTTCTGATCTTCGTAACAGGTGGTTGCTGTTGTTTTTAAATTACTCATGAAGACAAGTGTTCTTCCTGTGCTTTTCCCCCACAGACAATGTGCCCAACACTCCATCCTCACTCCAGCAATTAGGTGGCTCTTCTGTGATGACAGAATTTCACAGCAGGGGAAAAAACAACCCAACTGATTTACAAAAACTGAAAGAGCACAAGAAACAATGGCTCAGGCACCAGTGAAAACTACTTACAGAAATGATCATAGACAGTTGTGAACTGGTTACTACTGTATTCTGAGTGGGTCGCTGGGTTCACTATCAATTATTCATGAAGTGCTCCTGTTCAGAGTTAGCTGTATCTTTTACAGCATAGTACTTCTGTTATAATCTGTCATTTTTCAAAGCTTAAACAAAAAAACAATCTTTCTAAACAGACAACAGCTGATGGAGCTCAGTCACTTGTGAACCTCTTACTCCCCAAACTACAGTATGGACGCATCATGATCCTTTAAAAAAGAAAGTAGAATATCCCTACTGATTCTCATGATCCTTCAAAGAATAAAGTAGATTATCCTTACTGATTCCCATGAACCTTCAAAGAATAAAGTAGATTATCCCTACTGATTCTCATGATCCTTCAAAGAATAAAGTAGATTATCCCTACTGATTCCCATGATCCTTCAAAGAATAAAGTAGATTATCCCTACTGATTCTCATGATCCTTCAAAGAATAAAGTAGATTTTCCCTACTGATTCCCATGATCCTTGAAAGAATAAAGTAGATTATCCCTCCTGATTCCCATGATCCTTCAAAGAATAAAGTAGATTATCCCTACTGATTCTCATGATCCTTCAAAGAATAAAGTAGATTATCCCTACTGATTCTCATGATCCTTCAAAGAATAAAGTAGATTATCCCTACTGATTCTCATGATCCTTCAAAGAATAAAGTAGATTATCCCTACTGATTCCCATGATCCTTCAAAGAATAAAGTAGATTATCCCTACTGATTCCCATGATCCTTCAAAGAATAAAGTAGATTATCCTTACTGATTCCCATGAACCTTCAAAGAATAAAGTAGATTATCCCTACTGATTCTCATGATCCTTCAAAGAATAAAGTAGATTATCCCTACTGATTCTCATGATCCTTCAAAGAATAAAGTAGATTTTCCCTACTGATTCCCATGATCCTTGAAAGAATAAAGTAGATTATCCCTACTGATTCCCATGATCCTTCAAAGAATAAAGTAGATTATCCCTACTGATTCTCATGATCCTTCAAAGAATAAAGTAGATTATCCCTACTGATTCCCATGATCCTTCAAAGAATAAAGTAGATTATCCCTACTGATTCTCATGATCCTTCAAAGAATAAAGTAGATTTTCCCTACTGATTCCCATGATCCTTGAAAGAATAAAGTAGATTATCCCTCCTGATTCCCATGATCCTTCAAAGAATAAAGTAGATTATCCCTACTGATTCTCATGATCCTTCAAAGAATAAAGTAGATTATCCCTACTGATTCTCATGATCCTTCAAAGAATAAAGTAGATTATCCCTACTGATTCTCATGATCCTTCAAAGAATAAAGTAGATTATCCCTACTGATTCCCATGATCCTTCAAAGAATAAAGTAGATTATCCCTACTGATTCTCATGATCCTTCAAAGAATAAAGTAGATTATCCCTACTGATTCCCATGATCCTTCAAAGAATAAAGTAGATTATCCCTACTGATTCCCATGATCCTTCAAAGAATAAAGTAGATTATCCCTACTGATTCTCATGATCCTTCAAAGAATAAAGTAGATTATCCCTACTGATTCTCATGATCCTTCAAAGAATAAAGTCGATTATCCCTACTGATTCCCATGATTCTTCAAAGAATAAAGCAGATTATCCCCACTGATTCCCATCATGGTCATTTGTCAGAACACAACAATCATTCCCAACCCTCGTCCCTGATCGTCAAATACAAGAATCACAAAAACAGTGTACAGAAGTGCGAAAGAGAAATGTCAATGATAAAGATGATGATGAAGATCCAGCAATAGTCATAACAGTAGTAGCAGCAGCAGCAGCAGCAGCAGCAGAAGTAGTAGTAGTAGTGACTTGCAGAAGTGGTAGTGGTAAACTGCTTGCCTGTTTTGCCTTTTCCAACTCCTGCTGCAGTTTGTTGATCTGGTCCTGGTAGTACTTCTGATCTCTGTCCCTCGCTCCCTGCAGCTCCTCCGCCTTTTTCCTGACACACAAACCCACAGCGGTGACAACAGAGACAGTCAGTCAGTCGCAGGAAGACAGAGAGACGGAAAGAGACAGGGGGAAAGAGAGACAGAGAGATCTGTGACTTAAAGCGCAACACATAATGAATTGCACGCGTAACTGTCACAGTCACAGACAGACAGAGAAACAGACAGAGACAGGGAGAAAGAGAGACAGAGAGATCTGTGACTTAAAGCGCAACACATAATAAATTGCACGCGTAACTGTCACAGTCACAGACAGACAGAGAGACAGAGAGAGACAGGGAGAAAGAGAGACAGAGAGATCTGTGACTTAAAGCGCAACACATAATAAATTGCACGCGTAACTGTCACAGTCACAGACAGACAGAGAGACAGAGAGAGACAGGGAGAAAGAGAGACAGAGAGATCTGTGACTTAAAGCGCAACACGTAATAAATTGCACGCGTAACTGTCACAGTCACAGACAGACAGACAGAGAGAGACAGGGAGAAAGAGAGACAGAGAGATCTGTGACTTAAAGCGCAACACGTAATAAATTGCACGCGTAACTGTCACAGTCACAGAGAGAGAAACAGAGAGAGACAGGGAGAAAGAGAGGCCTGTGACTGAACGTAGAACATAATAAATTGCATGCATAACTGTTTTCTCTTCAAATAGCCTTGATACAATGATCAAACAGCCTTCAACTCTTTCAACGCCATACTTGACCTTTGGCGACTAGACAGTGCACTGCCACTGGCGACTTTAGAAATCCAGGGGCCATGCTAAAAGGACCATTTTTCACACTGTAACAAAGCTTGACAGTTGAAGCTAGTTTCCCACCAACAGAACAATGACTAACCTTTGCTCCCTGATGCCGTTTTAAGTTAAAGGAGCCCACTGTGTTGTTTTGACATGAACTGAAGCCTGTGACGGAGAGCATCCTATCTAAAATATCTGGGAAGTGTTTTTCACACAGAAACTTGGTGATAAAAGGAAATTTTCTATCTAAAATTACGTTTAAATAACATACTTACCGTGACCCAACTAGTGCAGACTCCGGCAGGGGTCTGACATTCCTGTCCTGTGCAAACTACTATCCGCCTATGCGCAGAAAACGAAACTACGGACGATAACCTCCCGGAAGTAGGTAACCTCCCCTTTGTCCCGCTGGCTAGCGCCCTCTTTTTCCGGCAGCCATTATGACTCCTGTTCCAGTGCTCTCCATACGGCTAAGTTTTTTTTTTGTATTTTCTGATTTTTAAAAAAGAAGAAAAAAAAAGATCACTTCACTTAAAAAAAGGGAAAAAATGGCATAAGTCTGTCTTGATGCATATGGAAATCCAGCACTGTAATGATCTCCACAATTAACACAGCCAAAGGGTGGGAAAGTGAAGAACAACCTTTCATCCAAACTGTATACAATCTTGAAAACCTCACCGCAGCATTAATATAAAGAACCGCAATTGCAACCCCATAAAAACAACTGCATTAGCACAATACAATTCACAGTAATCAGCGAAAACACACTGAGATGTGGAACATTCACATACATTTCACCCAGAAAAACCTATAAAGAATAAGAAGCTGACACAAAACAGAATGAACTAAATGCAGATAAGTTCAGGTGTATAAAAAAAAAAAAATGAATCAAAGAAAACAAAAATGAAATTAAAACATGTAAACTGATTTCCTTCAAACTCAACATTTTTGCTTAAAAACACATGAAGTGCTGATAGTCACAAAATATATTCAGGATGTCAGTATCAACTCACTTGCTGTCTTCAAAAAGCGTCTCCTTTTCCGACTGCAGCTGCAGAAAACTGAAACATATAAGTAAATCAAATATAAATTCTATTAGCAAATAGTAAAGAGTGGCAACTCTCTCCACACACAAGGCACATAACTTCAAGCCAATGCTGCTTACACTACCAATTCAGCTAGCACACAGTTAAATAAAAGGTACACTGGAACAAACCCACACACTTCCCCAAAAGAAAGGAAGCGCCGGGCTTGTTCTTATACCGATCATTTGACATGTGCACACAGCAGCAAAGACAGAAGAAATGTGCAAACACAAATTAGCTTTCATTCAAGACTGGCATTGCTTCTTTAATCCTGAACAAGCCACACAGAACCCACGGACAATACAGAACAAACACATGGTTGCCTCGGTGGTTTTTCAACTGGAAATTAATAAACAATAAGGCCAGGAGATCAACTGATTAGCAAATAGTAAAGAGTGGTAACTCTCTCCACACCCAAGGTACATAACTTCAAGCCAATGCTGCTTACGCTACCAATTCAGCTAGCACACAGGTAAATAAATACTATTAGCAAGTAATTTCAATGTCATTCTTTGAGCAGCACACAGCTATCAACATTTGTGTGTCAGTTGATTTATGTGCTACATGATGAACAAAGAGACCCAAAGTGAACTCTTACCTTTCCTGCTTCTTCTTTAATTTTTCACCCAGCTGAAACAGAAGCAGAAGCAAGCAAAACTGTGTGAACTGATGCAAACTGCTTGCAGAGAACAATGCTGTCAACTGCTGATGCTACAAAGTGCTGCTCTCTTTGTGTGTGTGTGTGTGTGTGTGTGTGTGTGTGTGTGTGTGTGTGTGTGTTGGCAAAACAAACACAGAAAACACAAAGAAATAAAAACTCCAAGGCACTGAAATGAAATGTTTTTTCTTCTCTCTCTCTCTCTCTCTCTCTCTCTCTCTCTCTCACCAATCTGTACTGCCTGCCTTTTCCTTATACAAGTGTAGCACCCTTGCACCAGTGGAGTAGAACCAAATGGAAAAATGAATGAGAAAATGAAACTGCAATCACAGGAAGTCCTGAGGAGATTGATCATGTGGGATCACCTGGAGCTAACAAAGCTGACCAAACTGAATATTTCTTTTAAATCATAACACTTTTTTCATTTTATAATAATGGTTACATTTTCTTATTTGCTAACTGGTTTATCTTCCAATAAATGTTTTTTAGGGGTTTTTTTGTTTTTTGTTTTTTTTAGTGTTTCTGGTTGTCCAGGTTCAGCTCAGTGTTATATTCCACACAGATCAGAAACAAGCAACCAGCATCCCTCTGGGCAGATATGTGAAAAGAAAAAAAAACTGCATTTGTTAAATTCTTTACCATTAGCAAAGCAATGACCACACTGAAACCCAAACCGTATTTTGTTACCAGCTGCAGAATATCTATTTCTATGCTATGGCATCACAGTGCACACAGCATTCAGCTCGTGTCCAGTACACTGGATAAACTGTTTGTTGTTGTTGTTGTTGATGTTCCTTGCTTTCCAAAATACTCTACCTTCTCTCTCTCCTCTTCCAGAACTCCTACTTGTTCCTTGGATTTTTTCTGCAAGATGCAACACAGCAAAAAATCATTTCAATTCAAGTCAACTGTTTCACTGGATCCGTAAACATACCATCGATTCGTTGTTTCAAAAGCACACACACCCATTTGCTAAACAAACACAAGATTTCCAGATTTAAGACTGTTTCCTTTCACCCATGAGGTAGGGAGGATAACAAACAAAAGAACATGCACACAAGTGTACACACACACACATACAAACACACGCACATCACACTCATGCGCACACACATCCCCCCCCTCACATGCACACACACTGCTTTATGCTCTTTCTAAACATTAATTTCTGTACGTCAATGTGTCGTTTCAGCAAACAGCAATGTGAAAACATCTCCCTTCTCCTCTCACAAACAGATGCACTTACATTTTACACGACACACGCACTTCCACATGTCAAGAGCCAATTGACAAATGTACCCCACATTCATCCTCACATTCCGTATTCTAATCAATCCTAAAAACAGCTTCTGTTTACTTTCTTCATTTTTTTTTTTCTTTTTCTTCCTGTTTCCTTCTTTCCTCTTTCTGCAAACATAGTTTGCTAGTTATTTTAAAATAAAATGAAGAAATCTGAATAAACTATGTTATCTCTTGTAAAGTTTTTTTTTTTTTTTCTAGTTATTGATTCTTGTGTACCAAACAAACTGGGAAAGAGCAGCTCAATGGATTAGAAAGTGAAGAACAACAACCAAAAACACTAACAGCCTAGGTCTCATGCCGCAGTCATTGGTGTGTCATCCCAATACAAGCTCCATGAAAAGTTTCTTCTATGTGAAGAAAGTGTTGTGATCCAACTAAATATTAATGCTAATGGCGTTGTTGAGAGAGCCAGAGGTAGAGGGCCCAGACTGATCGCGAATCGATTGCGATCGTGCCTTAATTTTAGCCCAATCTCCCAATCGAGCTACATAATTGTGCAACCTGTTTGAAGACATAATTGGACACAAAACAGAAACGCCAAAGGATCGATAGACAGATAGAAAATGCGAAAAACTTAGCCGTATGAAGTGCACAGGAACAGGTGTCGAGATGGCTGCCGGAAAAAGAGGGCGCTAGCCAGGGGGACAAAGGGGAGGTTACCTACTTCCGGGAGGTTATCGGCCGTAGTACATTCATTTTCTCCGCATAGGCGGATAGTAGTTTGCACAGGACAGGAATGTCAGACCCCTGCCGGAGTCTGCACTAGTTGGGTCACGGTTAAGTATGTGTAATTAAAATATTAATGCTAAAGACTGGGGTCACCTTTTTTTCGATTCCCCAGGTAAAAAGCTTGCTCTTGCTGGACAAACGACAGAATACCAAATGGCATTTGAGGACTGGGTCTCCACAACTTGATGCCTGTGGTGCTTTCAACATCTCATCACAAGTTTTCTTTGGTCATAGGATACATTTTGGTGATTCACATCTGACACAAAATCCCATAGATATATATGTGCGTGTGTGTGCATGTATGTGCTTGCGTTTTGTCCTTCTACCATAGCGTTAGCTCTACTTTTGAACACTGGAGATCAAAAATACTGTATTACCAGCTGTTCCTTCAAAAGCTGCTTTTCTTCTCCTTCTGTGTCAAGCTTTAGCTGCAGATCTGAAACAGACAAGAACAGCATAAATGCTTGTCTTTGCTTCATGTACATGCACATTTGGGCTGAATTTTTTTTTTTTTTTAAGCATCCACCTCAGTATTCAGCACATCATGTACATGCATGAGAATGTCTGTTTCATACATCAATGATGACCAACATCACACCAGTACAACATCTCTGCTAAAAAAATTAAAAGAGGGCGCTAGTCAGGGATGCACAGGGGAGGTAACCTACTTCGGGAGGTTATTGGCCGTAGCTACTTTCGTTTTCTCCGCATAGGCGGGTAGTAGTTTGCACAGGACAGGAATCAGACCCCTGCCAGAGTCTGCACTAGTGGGTCACGTTTAAGTATGTGTAATTAAAATTACAAATATGTCAACACATAGGGGGAACCATTTGAAAAATCTAAACGTATAACAACATTAATGACATCAAAGTCACAGCAACAGAAAACAAAAGATGTCTACTGTTTTCTACAGGAAACAAAACAACATATAACAATCAATATAACGAAATTATGATGACAAAAAAAAAAAGAGTAAAACAAACACATTTGAATTGAATATTTTATCAATGGTGTAACGATCACATACAAACCAACCATTTTCTGAAGAAAGTAACAATCAAGTACATACCAATCATTTTCTCAACAGAGTAACAATCATGTATGATCCAGTCATTTTCTCAACAGTGTAACAATCATCAAGCATACCAATCATTTTCTCAACAGAGTAACAATCATCAAGCATACCAATCATTTTCTCAACAGTGCAACAATCATCAAGCATACCAATCATTTTCTCAACAGAGTAACAATCATCAATCATTTTCTCAACAGTGTAACAATCATCAAGCATACCAATCATTTTCTCAACAGTGTAACAATCATCAAGCATACCAATCATTTTCTCAACAGTGTAACAATCATCAAGCATACCAATCATTTTCTCAACAGTGCAACAATCATCAAGCGTACCAATCATTTTCTCAACAGTGTAACAATCATCAAGCATACCAATCATTTTCTCAACAGTGCAACAATCATCAAGCATACCAATCATTTTCTCAACAGTGTAACAATCATCAAGCATACCAATCATTTTCTCAACAGTGCAACAATTATCAAGCATACCAATCATTTTCTCAACAGTGTAACAATCATCAAGCATACCAATCATTTTCTCAACAGAGTAATGATCATGTATGATCCAGTCACTTTCTCAACAGCGTAACAATCATCAAGCATACCAATCATTTTCTCAACAGCAAAACAATCACCTACATACCATTCATTTTTTCAATCAGCTCCTCCACCTTCCTCTGCGACTGTGCCACACTTGCATTCACAGCTGAAAAGAACACAACTGACATAGTTTAAAGTCTGATCAGATTACCAAGCGTATTATTCTTGATAAGCCATCTGACTTTCTGCATGAAGATGTTACTGTTTGTATTTGTATTTGTATTTCTTTTTATCACATCAGATTTCTCTGTGTGAAATTCGGGCTGCTCTCACCAGGGACAGCGCGTCGCTACACTACAGCGCCACCCATTTTTTTGTATTTTTTTCCTGCATGTAGTTTTATTTGTTTTTCCTATCAAAGTGGATTTTTCTACAGAATTTTGCCAGGAACAACCCTTTTGTTGCCGTGGGTTCTTTTACGTGTGCTAAATGCATGTTGCACATGGGACCTCGGTTTATCATCTCATCCAAATGACTAGCGTCCAGACCACCACTCAAGGTCTAGTGGAGGGGGAGAAAATATCGGCGGGTGAACCGTGATTCGAACCAGCGCACTCAGATTCTCTCGCTTCCAAGGCGGACGCGTTACCTCTAGGCCATCACTCCACTTTGACTTCCAGAACTATTTGTAATATTCACCAAAAATTCACCAACCTGAAAAAACAAAAAGAATAGATCAAAAGTATACAAGAGCATATGTTTTACTGAAGGAAAATGAATGGAAAATATAATTATCATATGTCCCATGTTGACAGGATGAGAAAACTCACAATCATGCAATTAGTAAGATTTTTTAGAAATAAAACATATGAAAAAACAACTACAAAATATATTGAAAAAGTTGGGGTTTTATTCTAATCTTTGTATTCTTTGTGTGGAAATGATACTAAACCATTTGCAAATGTATTAGACACACCAACAATGTACAATTATGTTGTTTTCCTTCATTTTCAAGTTGTTCTACACACACGCACACACTCACTCACATTCACACACACAAAACACACCTACACCTACTTAGAAACAATATTATAAAATTTACAACACAATGTAAACAATATTTCAGTTAGAAGCTTTCAGCTGGGGAGGTTTCATTGTAAAAGAAAGTTAAATGCAATTTCTCTGCTTTAACTCACTCCAGACGAATAGTTCTCTCCCTTGCTTTTCCCTACAGACGACCCATTTGTTAGGGTAAGGAAAAAAATCACAAAAAATACAAAATATAAAGTAACTGAATGAAACTCACTGTACCTGACCCACTGACCCCTCTCCTCACATCGTGTGAACGCCCACCCCCCTCCCTCTTCACTGCTCTCAGAAGCTGAGTTACAATCAGTAACTTCTTGCTGGTAGCTTTCTTCACTGCAGATACTTTATTCAACGTCTTCATCATTCTCGTTGATTGTTGAAACCTTCAGTTTGAAGCATTTCGAACACTTCAGCAGCAGTAAAAGCTGCAGCTGTGACCTAGTTTGCTTCAAAAATTTCCGCTTGTATCGCCTGTGACGCCATTTTCAATACGTATGCAGATTAGCTTGTCGTGTGGGGTCCTGAAGTCGCTGGCTTGCTGTGGAGTGTGTTGTTAAAAAAATCTCATGAAGAAACTTTCCATTAGACCCTTGACACGTTCGCAATGCCCGGTGTAGCTGCGAATGTTATGCTACCCCATGAGGAAAACGTGGACAAAATTTTTAATTGTCGAAACCGCTACAGCGTTCCATTGTCCGGAACATTACCTTACGTCAGGAACACTATAGCATTACATCGTCCGGAGTGAGTTAAGACAATCTGAACGGACTGGTCGAAACCAGATTTCCACAGCATCCAGACGCAGCTTCATCCCTGCAATCATGCATGAACAGAGCAGCACCACAACTCTCACTGCAAATGCTCTTGTAGGCAGACCAGCCAGCTGTCTTGCTTGCCAGTCCTTACCTGTTGTCTGTGGATCGTTGTCAGCCTGGCCTTCCACCTCCCGCTTCTCCTCACTGAAACAAATACACACCGTTTTCGTCAGCCTTCTTGACATGTCTGTAAAATGCAGACATGAGTGTGTTCTGTCTCCTGATAAATGATAATAATACTAGTCAAAAGCCACCAACAGAACACGCACACACGCACACACACAGAGTACACACACACACACACACACACACACACACAGAGTACACACACACACAGAGTACACACAGAGAGTACACACACACACAGAGTACACACACACACACACACACACACACACACACGCACACACACACACAGAACACATTCACAACCAACAGTTTAACAAAGATTCATTCTGCATACACACCCCGAGTCAAACAAGCAATCCCTGAACCAAGAACAGGCAAAAAGCAAAAACAAAACAAAACAAACAAAAAAAGATGAAACACTATCCTCTCACATATTTACACTGCCTACATAACAAAACAAAACAAAACAAAAGAAAATATATATATATATATGTATATAAAAGAATCTTCATATCCCAGACCTGACATCCTCACTGCCAGCAGGCGACTGACGCCCTTTCTCTTGATCTTCCGACTTGAGCTTCAGGGCTTCTCGCAGGTTAGACAGCTCCTTCTCATACTTGTCCTGGGCAGCTGGACAGGAGAGAACGCAAGCGGTCAGGCAAATGGGGGGGGACTTGGGATGAGTAGAATGGGGAGGGGCGGGGGTCAGGGGGTATGGAGGGTGGGGGAGGGGGGAGTAAAGCCACTCAACTGGTATAGAGGATGAGGCAGCAAAAAATAAAAACACAAACACACACATGCACATATACCTATAAATATACAAACATAATTATAAGAAAAAAAATCTAATTAATTAATCTTTTTTTAAGTCTCTCTCCCTCTGGATGTAAATAAGTATGTTCACTGCTTATCTATCATCCACATGAAATATAATTTATCCTGCCCCTTAAAGTCTGGAGACTGGACCACTTTTATTCAAAGTACAAACGTATGAACACAGACAGTTTGTGAATGTGTGCACGTACGAGTGAGCGAGTGAGTGAATGCGTACATGTGTCCTTGAACATGTGTGAACTTGAACAAGCGCCGTGACATGCGGTTCCGCCTTTCAAACTGTTGCACATACGCACCGGTCAGGTTCTTCTGCAGAGCAGCGTTCTGGGCCTGTAAATGGCGCACCTGGTCCTCCACCTCCGATCCTTTCTCGGCCGCAGCTGACGTTCCCCTGCTTCCCTCCTGTGCCCCCCCTGCCTGCAGCTCCTGCACTTTCTTCTCCAGCTCCTCATTGCTGGCCACCAGCTGCACACAGTAACCAACCATGCCTTGTTAGGTGGGCGCAACTGCAGCTGAGTGGTTCAAGCGTTGGGACTTTCAATCTGAGGGTCCCCGGGTTCATTCTTGGTTAGCGGCGCTTGGTGGGTAAAAGGGTGGAGATTTGTTTTCTGATCTCCCAGGTCAACATATGTGCAGACCTGCTAGTGCCTGAACCCTCTTCGTGTGTATACGCGCGCAGATGATCAAATACGCACGTTAAAGATCCTGTAATCTATGTCAGCGTTTGGTGGGTTATTGAAAAAAGAACATACCCAGCATGCACGCCCCTGAAAACAGAGTACTGCTGCCTACATGGTGGGGTAAATAACCAAAACGGTCATACACGTAAAATGTTTCATGTCTGTCTCAGTGTGTAAATGTCCATGCCTGAAATCTGACTGAATGACACAGGAAACGAATGATAAGCACCCAATGGAAGCAGTCTGGTAGGCAGCCTGTTTTGTATGTGACCATGAGTTTGTAAGGCACAGAGGAAAGGCACTATATAAGTATACACATCATCAACATCAGCACCGTCTGATTCCACTCTTCAATCGAAAGGTGCATCAGTCGAGAGGATAAACTGCTGAACTTTCAATCTGAGGGTGAACGAACATACTCCTCTTTTTTTTGTCACCCCCAAAATATCCAGTTGCTTTGCATCTCATGTTAATGTAAATGAGACTTTTACTTATCACTGTAAGAACAACATGGTACTTAGCAGTTTAGTTCCATGGTAACCCCCAAAAACGGAGTATGGCTGCCTACATGGCGGGGGTAAAAACGGTCATACACGTAAAAGCCCACTCGTGTGCATACAAGTGAACGTGGGAGTCATACACGTAAAAGCCCACTCGTGTGCATACAAGTGAACGTGGGAGTTGCAGCCCACGAACGCAGAAGAAGAAGAAGAAGAAGAAGAAGTTCCATGGTACTTACCTGTTTGATTCATCTTTCTAAATGGAACCAGACTGTAAACACATGCCAAAGAATTTTTAAAAGCATTCTAACTATACAACTCTGAAAACAACTAACTGAACTTAGCAAAAACTGTAATACAAATACAACAAACATACATCAACACACATACGTTATATATCAATACACAAACACATGTATGCATGCATACATGCACGCACAAACACACACATCAGCCCTTCTCTCCACACACACACACACACACACACACACACACACACACACACACACACACACACACACACAAACACACTAGCTCCTGCCCATCAACAACCACTTACCATGGACAATTCTGTCATCAGCGTTTGGTTCTGAAGCCGAAATTCTTCCTCTTGGCTAATCAGTTTTCTCTGGAGTGAATCATTATCTTGAAGCAGTAATTCTGTCTCCTGAAAAAAGCACACCAGATGAGCATAAAATATGTTCCAAGCAACTAACTGAACATATACAACAAACAACCATAACACAAAATGAACCCATTTTGATGCAACAAATACAATATTTTCATTTTCATTTTGTCATGCTTAAATGAAGTATCTCCTCTACTGTCAGCTGATCATCTCTCGAATGCTGCTTTTTCATTTGCCTGTACTCAAATCATTAACTAAGAAACTACAGGCATATTTGAGTGCTAACGCAAAGACAGAAGCATTTATAAGTGTGGTGCGCAAACACTTTGATCTTTGATGATTTCTGATGACTCAATCTAAAAATGCGGCAACAAAAAAAAAAAAAAAAAAAAAAAAAATCAATTTAAAATTTTTCAGAATAAACTCACTCAGCTCAAACCTTTGACTTCTAAAACTATTTGGTCTGATGCCTTTTTTTTTCTGAAAAGTGAATCTGGATTGTGGTTGTGTGTGACTGTGTGTATGTGAACTGAGTAAAATAAATGAACAAAAGAAAGATCAATGAGCATTCATCTGAAGAAAAAATAAAAGCAGCACTAACACAGTTCAACACACACATCATGTTAATTATTATGTAAAATGATGATACATAATGACATCAGGAAAAAACAACTTACTTTTGCTTTCTTGCTTTTATTAATCGCCTGGAACAAACCATAACAAATATATATATATATATATATATATATATATATATATATATATATATAAATTATGTCAAATAATAACACAACATTAAAAGTAATCATAAGAGAACAACTTTTGTGGCGGGGGGTTCTAAATAATAATCTATTAAGATGTACTATTTTGTGTTTTTATCAAATTCAATCAAATCAATCAATTCTGAATTGATAAAGGAAATTTTCCCCTCAACATTTTAACAGCATCTGCTTTGTTCACAGTCAATGATAAAAGAGATAATCAGCGGCACTGACGGTCATTTATCTTAAAAGAGCCAGTCTACCAAAACAAAAGTTAAGACATAAACTGTTCACTACAAACAAAACAAAATAAAACAAACACAAACAAAAACCCACTAAACAAAAGCACATTACTTGTGATTTCAGTCATAATGTTGATACACCTATACAGAGATTCAGTAAATCAATGAACTTATTTAAAGCAGACAAAACACTTTTTCCTTGACAGGAACAACAGTTTGATCAATTCTATAAATTCCACATGGAGCAATCTCGTGTGAAAAGACTAAAAACAATACAATATACCCCAGGCTGTCTCACATACTGTTGTGGTAATTACCTTGTTTGCTTTAGTAAGCTCTTTGTCCAGGCTCTCAGTCTTGCTGGTTGATTCCCCAAGTTCTGTTTTAATGAAATGAAAAAAAAATATCAACAGCACCTGATTGTGAGTTAAACAATACAAAGTCACATCCATGCAGTTACAGGATCAGGCAGGACAATAATATCAATAACTTGAACTAGCTTGTACCAGGTGAAGGCTAACTGTCATAGCTGACAATAAAAGCAAACTGACAGTTCTCTAATTGTTTTGTCTGAACTGTCTGTTTTTGTTTGGTTTTTTTTTGGTTTTTTTTTCTTTTCTGTAATAAAATTCAAATTTACTTCAAACCTGGGATGGCTGAAAGGTGAATAAATATATGCGCTTTAAAAACTTCTGGCACCATCACATGAAAGCTAAATGTTGTTGTGAAATGTTTTCAAAAAATATATATATAGTATAACAGTGAAAAAAAAAACCAACCCCCCGCTTCCCCACCAACTTTTTTTTTTTTAATAAAAAAAGATTAAAATAAAACACAACTTTAAAGCAAACTGTCAAAAGTTGTGGTTACACAAGCATAATGAACTTTCTTTTATAAAGACACACAGTAAACATGTAATCTGTACACACTTTTTACAATCCAGTCATGCCAGTTTTAAGTAGCTCTGTAACAAATTAAACAAAGTGTAATAACGTAACAGCATGTAGTACTCCAATGTTATTGTTATGCAATCATTCTGCAGCAGTGTTTTTCTTATTATATATGAATCTGAAATAATTAGGCTAAAAGACATGTTTCTAAAGATAGAACTTCTTTCTCAAAGATAAAACTTTACAAATAATGAAACCTACCACATTATCAGTTTTGTTGGTCTCATGTTTGACTTTTTTTCTTTTCTTTTTTTTCCTTTCCAATTACTGAGAGAAGTTTAGATTTACCTCTTTCCAACTTCTTGCATTTTCCTTCAAGTTCGTAGTTTGTTGTTCTTAATTCTAGCAGCTGAAGCTGGAACATACCAAAAAAATCAATATGATGATACACACCTGGGTAACGATATACCAGACAATACAACAATTTAGCTTGTAAAGTAATCTTCTACCTTAAAACTTGTAAACATCTGTCTCAAACTGTCAAAGTCATAAAAGGGCACAAACAAATTTTAATTACACCAATATTAAAAATTTCTAGAAATTGTTGAGGTGGTGTTCATTCACACATCTTATGATCTTGCATATCACTGCATCATATAAAAAGAATGATTTGTTAAAAAAAAAATATATAAAAAATACACCAAAACTAGTGCAAGAGCTCCAAACAAAAACTGGAACAATGGACTCTAGCATGACAAGTTATGTTGACAACAATCAACTTAAATAGTTATATGTAACCAACCATCTTAGGCAAACGCACTCACACACATTCACATACACGCAGATGCAAACACTCTTTGTTCAAGTATTTCTGTAATTCCCATGTTTTGTGTTTGTGTACATATATTATGCTAAATATACAATTTTATACATATCTTATTGTACATGTGTGTGAGTGCATGTGTGCATGCGTGCGTGCGTGCATGTGTGTGTGTGTGTGTGTGTGTGTGTGTGTGTGTGTGCTCAACAAACAAAATTATTAGCACTTTTTCTCGCAGATCATTACATTGGAAGGTTGGCTCCCCACCTCATGATTCAAATCTGGGTGTTAAGCTGGGTCTATCAAAATCGAACTGCTCCCCCCCACCCCTCCCCTATCCTCCTCCTCCGCCCCCGCATTTAAACATCCTCACCCCCTCATTGCCCCATTCACACACAACTCTCTCCTGTCCGTTTAACACATATACATGTGAGTACCAATTAACTGAACTTGAGCTGGCAAACACACACACACACACACACACACACACACACACACACACACACACACAAACACGTGCACACACACGCACGGGAAGGGAGAAGGGGGAGGGGTTGATTCGTCTGCCGTGTTAACGTTGACAGTCCATACAAAAGAAGAACTACACCAGTCAGAAAGTGTTTTCACTGTGTGTTCTAAGTATGTTTTAGGTGTTATGTCATATCATTTCTTGTTTTATGTCGGTTAGTCTGGTCCTAAGTTAAAAACATCTTCACGATATACTCTTTACTTCGTTAAAAACTTTCGACGATGATCCGTCAGTCTTCATTTCTGCTCACATTGATTTGATTTAATGGAAAATCACTACTTTCGTGTAATGCAACTCTGGCCTAAAATTGTTAAGCCTTTTATCGGTTGGTGTTCATTAAGTCATTGTTTAGTGGAGTCCACTGATTACTGAGGAAGTCGTAGGTCCACCAACTCAACAGAGCTACAATTGTAGATCTTGTAGCAGACAGCAGTACTGTTACACACCCACCGCATGCGCAAAACACAGCTGAATTTGCAAAACTGTAAAACAACGACAGATTAGGGATACTGTGAAGCATGCATATACACACTTTAACAAAGTCAAAGATTTTTTTCCCCACAAAAACCAACCAACCAACCTGCATCCGATGAAATTCGTCTTCTGACAAAGCGGATGCCATCTTTGCACAGAGATCCCAATGTTATGATTGAAATCGAGGTTCGCTTACAGAGTTGTACATCTTGATGACACATCTTAGTTCTCTCCCTTCAATCAATTTCGGTGGTCAGATGTTATGTCTATGTCGACGGTGGAAAACATCCCAAACTCTGACCCTCCCAACAATTTTTTTTCTTTTTATTCTCTGAGAACGGACCACGAAGTGCGCCACGCCCCAGTGGCCACATTTAGTCCGTATGATATACAATTACCCCTTCCCTCTTTTTCATTTTTTTGATACTATGTTATTCCAAGAAAGTAATAAATTCTTTGTCATTGTGGTACATGTTATTAATATTATCTATCACTGTTCTTTGACATGCTATTTTACTGTACACGTTTGCGCAGAATTTGAAATTGAATTGATGTTTAGTTGGTTTTCTGTGAAATTGTTCATTTGTTTTTCTGCCTTGTTTAACTTTAACTGTTCTCTGTTGTAAATTTTCAAGTTTAACTGTTAAGTGATGTAATGATCATATTGAAGTTTGAACCACCATCCTGTATCACTCACTGGCATCCCCTCCACACTTCTGGAGTGTTATAGTGGTCAGCACCACCATTACTTCTGCTGGGGACATCTGTCAGTGCATGTGCGTGAAACATGATCATGCTCTGACCCATGTGTGCGAGCATTCTCTTGCAAGTGCACATACGTTCACACGTGTAGAAGACAGCGCATGTTCATATGTTCTTGGGTGTGCAAAAGCACATGCTCAGTTGCATCCATGTGCAAACGTTCATGCGTACATGTGTACTAAAGTGTGCGTGTGGTGCATGCTGGTGTCTTTGTGCAAATGTGTACACTTGTAAATATGCAAACGCGTACATGTGCGCTGTGTGCAGATGGTGTAGACATGAGCAGGCATAAACGCGCAAAGGCAGGTACTTCTTTGTATGCACGCTCATGTTTCTCTGAGCAGAGTGTATGAGTGCATGCATGCTTCCTTATATGGGCGTGCGAGTGCACATGAATGCACGTTTGCAAGAACCCTTGTGAATAAGTGCATTCTCTGTGCACACACATACATGTATGTTTGCTTGCCTCAAGTGTATATGCACCTGTACACAAGTGTATTTGAACATGCTTGTGTGTGGTGCATGCATGGGTGAACCTTTCTTCCTCCTAGTCCATGTCAAATATCAACTTGCTGATTCTTGTTGTGGTTGGTGCATGCTGGGTTTTTCTAGGTTCCCAGGAAAGTAAGATCTTTAGTGTACATATTTCATTTGCATGCATATACATGGAGTAAATGGAGTTCAAGCATTAAGCTTCGCAAATTATTGACCAGAGAGATAACAAAAAATCTCCACCCTTAACCCAACTGCCAGTCCAATGATCAATAACACTTGGCTACTGCACCATGACTGTATGATATGAATTTATCCAATTCACAAGTGAGATCATACTCCAGTACTGTTTCCAGTTTCTTTGCTTTGGTTAATCTACTTACATATGTTACCAACTTAAGCGGTGTGATGGCCTAGAGGTAACGCGTCCGCCTAGGAAGCGAGAGAATCTGAGCGCACTGGTTCAAATCACGGTTCAGACGCCGATATTTTCTCCCCCTCCACTAGACCTTGACCGAGGTCCCGTCTGCAGCATGCACTTAGCACATGTAAAAGAACCCACGGCAACAAAAGGGTTGTTCCTGACAAAATTCTGTAGAAAAATCCACATCGATAGGAAAAACAAATAAAACTGCATGCAGGAAAAAATACAAAAAAAAAAAGGGTGGCGCTGTAGTGTAGTGACGCGCTCTCCCTGGGGAGAGCAGCCCGAATTTCACACAGAGAAATCTGTTGTGATAAAAAGATATACAAATACAAACAAATACTTTGAAATGTTCTTCAGACATGGTCTGCTTGTTCTAAGTCACTTCTTTATAATTTGACCACGCCCAATACATGAGCGCATTTGTTCTGGGATTTTTCATGGATCTTTTTAAACGCTCAGTAGCACCTTATAGACAGAAACGTAGTGTACTCCATAGACAAAGCAGATGTTTTCATTAATGAATGGGCATTCTTTCAAGATATTTGTTTCTTCTTCAACTGATGCTTGCTGACATAATGCTATTCTTATTAAAAGACTGGTTGATGTCATTGTTCATGTAGCCATTCAAAGACTGTACAACGCCTCAAATTTCTTTATCCTTTTTATGGTTTTAATCTCATTTCACTTTGAATTTCTTTTTTAATTATCCTGTGTAATTGTACTGGTGAAAGAAATCTTTTTACTTTTGACTGTGATCATGATCAAGAATGTAATAAACCACACATGTGCATGTGCACATTAGCCCACGCACACACATGCATACTCAAACACAGAGTTGAGAGCTATATATGCACACACTCAACAAATAAGATGTCTATTGCAAAAAACAACACAACAGGGGTCTTTCTTTGTCATAATCATATTATAATCATGCCAATATCTTATGGACAATATATACATACATACATTTATATTTGAACACATTCTGAATATGATGTCAACTGGTTACTACAAAACGTGCTTGACAAACTGGAAAGGCACTAACAATGGTAAGTACATTTATATTACAATAATCATCAATTATTTTAATGCAAGTTAAACAATTATCAATCATCAATAATGTCTTTCAAGGGAACTGAAAAATATTTAAAATGCTGGGTAACTGTCCTCTTTAATTTACCATTCAATTAGTAACACACACACACACACACACACACATAAGTATGCTCCAGCTCTTACACTCTTTCACACAACTTCCAATCTGAAAACTATACAAAAATGTCCCCACTCTCTTTCAAACACACAAAACATGAGTCTGTGTGTGCCTGTTTGTGCCACATGCTTTGTTGCGTGTGTATGTGTGTGAATGAACACGTGCATGTGTGTGTGTGTGTGTGTGCTTGAATATGCATGCATATGTATGCATGACTATGTAAGAAGTGAAATGCTTTTCTTATGTAAGTGAATGAAATAAAAGTAAGTGTGCAGAGCTTCTTGTTGTTTCAACTATGGTTCATCCAGCAGTTTAACCAGCATGTGGAGGGCTGATTCAATTCCAAACTTTTTCAACATCATTTGGAAAACTTCAGGGGCTGATTCCAAAACACCTTTCTTGTCCCTTGCAATCACTGAAAAGAAAGGAAATCAGATGCAGTCAACACGAGTTAATTTTATTTACTGTTTTTCATTGACATTCACAGCATTATTCTGCTTTATATGTCATACATGTGTATTTTAAACAATCTTTTTCAGCGTAATTCTGCTTTATACGTCATATATATGTATATAAAACAACATTTTTCATCGGGCCTATGCTTTCACAGCACAGACAATAGGAGAGTACCCCTCCTCCCCAAGAAAAAATTACACCCATACTGTCCCCAAATCCATACTTTAAATATTCCGCTATCTCTTTCATATACATATACATATACATAGTATACGTACAAAGAAACACTGGTTGGTTGTATAAACTGCATCATGTTGCTTAAACGTATGTTTCAATGCCTCCAGTGGATACAAAAACCAAATTCCTTGCCTTGCCTTACTGACATTAGCACATACCCCTCTCAAGATTCAGACAAATTATATTCTACATAATGTATATCCTGGATGCAAGTACATGTATATTCCAAAAGGAAATGTGTCTGAATAAATACTATTATATATCAAAAATAATTGTGATATGTATCAACAGGTGTGTGTGTGTGTGTGTGTGTGTGTGTGTGTGTGTTCACAACATTTCAGTACCTTCTGGGTAAGCTTCCACCTGAAGCTGAAGATCTGGCACAACACTTCTCATGGCCAGCACTCTCAATCCCCATGTAATGTGAAACTTCACACTGAAACAAACAATGATTGCTCCTTCATTTAATTACCGTACAAACAGCTATTGAGCTCATTGTTAAAAAAGCAGCATCCCCTATATTTTGAAAGAACTGGGAATTTATTCACACATAAGCAGCAGTGGCTTATAAGCCGCAAATGTTACACACACAAAAAAACATGCGCTAAAATGTTTCAAAATTAGACACCGAAAGTGAGAAGTTCCACAGACCGCCTTCAATTTGAAAGCTGCATTGCGTCGAGTTATCAGCATGATGGAAGAGGTCTGAGCAAGGCCGATCAACTGAATGTTTCATGTGCATAAAGGCCATGTGATGTATGTAAATTCGGAGGGCAAAAATGTGAACAGTTAACACTAGCATCTTTCAACTGTGAGTTTTGAATTCACGAAGAGCCAAAACAGTTTTGAAACCTAATGTGAATCTGAAAATAGACTGGAGACTTACTGCAAGACTTGATTTGACCTGAATGTGTCATCAGGAGAACCCGCAACATTGGGAAAATCCACAAACAAGCCGCACCATTTCAGCCACAGGGGTCATAGCTGAGGGAAAAGGTTGCGACTAACAGTCTGAATTTTAAGGTATTTTTTCTTTTCTTTTTACTCATCACTAATGCAAGGCACTACATCTGTCCTAGGAGATGAAGAAAAACATCAGTATTTGTTTGTCTTTCAGTTCTGTCTAAACTGCATTATTCAAGGATGTATTCATGCTTTTATAGCTCTCATACAACCCAGTTGCAGAATGCTCAAAGTCGCACATACACATATTCACACACGCACACACACACTATACTGCACCAGAGAAGTATATCAATGGACAATCATTTTGTTCTTTCTTTTGTTTTTTCCTTTCATAATTACATCAGAGTTCCAATTACATCTATAACTGATGAATCTCTAAGTGATAGAACAAATACCATTTGATCATGTTATCACCAATTTAAATGTAAACTGTATCATACATTGATATCATTTTCAAGAAAAACACCTGATAATGCACTGCAACTCAAACGAAATAGAGACTGAAGCCAAATGAAGCTGCTTACTCATGCTTGGGGTCTACCATCACTATGCTGATGTTGTGTGCTTCATCATTAGCATCTACGCGCTGCACCAGTTCTGGAAAGGTGGTTGCAAAGTGGTTGATGGCTCTTTCACGGTCTTCAATCCAGCGCCCATATGATGACATCAATTGGAAAAGATCTCGGACATTCAGTTCAGTTGCAACACTGGAATTAAGAGGGAAAAAAAAAAGATAAGACTCTATCCTATAATGTGATCTGTTAGAGTCATGGGATACACCACATCAGTGACACTGTTTCGAAAAATAATATGAATTACAAAGAATTAAGATGAATGTGGACAAAATCACACGAGTTCATATAGAAATCCCCTGCATCTGACTCATTATAATGAAAGTACAAACTTTCAGACTCTGTGTGTGTGTGCATGTGTGAGAGAGAGAGAGCAAGTGAGAGAGACAGTGTGTGTGCCTGTGTGTGTGTGATATTAAATGCATGTTCAGTGAATCATCTTAATTAAACATAATGGAAAATAACCCCAACCAACCTGTACAAATGGGGCTTGAGAAGAGCCACCATATCATCCCTGACATCCATGTCTAAGGTTGTCACCTCAGCATTTGGCTTTCCCGCCTGTGTCTATTGAGCAGCAAAAGATCAGAGTAGCAGAAACAACAAGCCTCCTTATCATCAGCAACCACAATGATAATATTGTTTATTTGGTCTTTCTTAAAACCAGACATGTTCAAGATACATTTATATTATAATATCAAAAATAAACATCAGTCAGTCAAAACTAACAAGAACACGCACATGCATGCATGCATGGGCATTTTTATTTTTACATAGACCAAACATGAGCAACAAAGCATGCGCGCACACACACACACACACGAACATACACACACACATGTGCATACCCCCACGCACATACATACAAGCTTACTCATAGATACACACATCCATCATATAAACTGTTCTCCTGCATTCATGATACAACTGCGTCAGTCTGTCGGTCGACTTGCTTAAACGGATAATTGTTTCATCAGTTTCAATGTTTTATATTTGGATATGTTAAATTTGACATGCTACTAATGTTTTACACGAAAGTTCTGGACAAACTTTTGATTTGAATGGGAAATCATTTGATTTCAATTCACAGAGAAGTCCTCAGGTCTTGTACTGACTGACTGGATGCACATAAGATGGGCTGCTTATATCAGCGCACATGTAACCCAGATGATCACTTTGCATTTTCAAAACTTTTTTTTCAGCAAAATCATTACAGATTGTCTTTTCAGAACATAAAAGAGCATATATCGATTAATAATCTTACAAATACAGTTTGAAACAAAAAAGACTGCAGGGACAGGCTACTCCCAACTCAGTAACAGGGTGACCATCCCAAAGCTGGCGGGTCCCCAGGTGGAGAATAGGGGGGCAGTCCTCGGATATGTGGTTTAGCTATGAAATTCGCAACCCTGGACCTACTAGCAATGTTCCTATAAGGATGGGGCAAGGCAACTGGTAGCACTGCTGCACTCACTGAAATACCCCTTGTGTTCTGCAGCAGATTCATCATAATGATCAAGAGGTGTACTACAACCCATAGCCCTGAGGTGAGTTCCTCGGAAAATAAACCCCCCTGCGCTCACAGGGCAGATCTTTGGGCCATGTGCTAAGGGCGAGGTAACCAGGACAGAAAGCCCCGAGCGCTGAAGACAGAGGTGTTGAGCCACACAGCGCACTCTGACAAACCACAACATCAAACATCGCGTACTGACAACGTCAGGCGATCATTTACTCAACATGTGGACATACATACACACACACATGAATAAAATTATATTTTCTATAATTAAAAAAAAAGAAAAAAAAAGGGATGGCTGACTCAGAAAAGGAAAAGAGACAAGAAAATACTAACCTTGTCAAAATATTCACATACGTCATACTGAAGCTTAAACTGCATTCCTCCTGCTTCCCCTGATATACTGTGCTGTCTCAATGAAGATGCTGTGCCTGTTATGTTAGAAATCAGTAATTCAATGCAAAGCAACGCATAATAATAATCTGTAGTTTAATGTGTGAATCCACTGCTTTACATAGACTCTGCAAATAGGTGATCTTATCTCTCTCTCACACACACACAATCACCATAGATCATCTGATCTGAAATGACCTCCAGACTATCATTATCAACAACAAAAATCTTAATATTTGAAAATACTTAATCAAAATCCAAAGGCCAGCAATAACTGCATCCCACAATTTGTTCAGTTTCTTTCTTTCTTATACCACAGTGAGTATAGTAAAACTAAAAAGACAGAAAAAACACTTCTTTTTTTTTTTCAAGACAGAAGACTGATTATCTGAACCGACAACTTGCAGTTACACTATGATCAATGGGAAATGGTTTTTTATCCTCTTAAAGGGAATCTTTTCCAATTTTTTAACTTAAATCATTTTTTGTGTTGTCAAGAGTATGTGTTCAATGCGCATTACACAATTCAAAGCGTAGACAGAGTTAAGTTCAAGAAAAGTGGAACATACATATTCCTGATCTTTTTCAATAAACTTATAAGAAAAATATTATGTACCATACCTTGCTCAAGCACGGAATGAGATGTTTCTGATATGGTCACGCCTGACAGTATTTCATTTTCCTTGACCTGAAAAAACGTTTTTACTGAAAGCCTTGTTCACACTGTTGTCTTCATACAAACTATAACAACATACGTTACATACATGTATATTAATTTTTGTCTGATGAACTTATTTCAAAATGTCCACGCTGTTCTCTGTTTACAAACTGTTACATACATGTACATGTACAGTCAAGAAACTATTGGTCGAATGTGTTTATTTTTGCTTATACATTTACACACACACGCACGCCCACACGCCTACATACACAAACACAAATACATGCACACATACATACACACCCACAACTGCACACACACACACACACATCTTTATGCCCACACACACATGTACATACACACTCAGCATACACAGCTAACTTACACACACATGCACACACACACACACTCAGCATACACGGCTAACTTATTACCAGCTGCTCCAGTTCATGTATCTCCTTTGTGACAGATTCCAGTGATGGCAGTGGTGATGTGACATCTTGTGGCTGTTTCCCATCATCTCTTTGCAAAACAAAACAAGAGTTGAAGATGAATAAACATGTAATGTGGTCAATGTGCTTTTGCTTCGAAATCATGCATGTGTACATTCCATTGAAATGCATAGTGTGTTTGACCTACAAATAGTGTTCTGTCTATTTGTCTTCTATTTTGTCTTTCCATCTTGAGTCATATCTGAGAAAATCTGGGGTAAGGAAGGATGAAATCTTTGCTTATTCATGTTTAAACTACTCAATGAGGCATCACTACATTTGGACAAATCTATACATGCATACACATCTGCTAGGCACAAGCCTGACCAAGCATAACTCAGCGCAATTAGCCAAAACTTAGGTGCACGTATATAATTTGCGTACAGGTGTACAAGAGTGGATTTCATCTGCAAATGTTTGCTAGAGGAAAACACTTATGTTGCCATGGGTTCTTTTTCAGTACACCTAGAGCATGCTGCATACAGGACTCCAGTTTATCCTCTAATCCAAATACCAGACACTCAGTCTGATTTTCAAGTACACTCAGTTTGATTTTCAAAACAAACTTCAGAGAAAAAAGCAAGACCGGGATTTGAACCCTGACCCTCACAGACATACTGACAGATAATCATCCTGACCATTCTGTTCGTGTTACCTCTTTACTTTGAGCGTGCATGAAAAGGGAATGTGATTATGTGGAATTAGGGACGGTGGTATCTGTGCTTTTGTGCGAGTGCACAGGGCTAGAAATTCCCAGATATATTTTAGTGGTCCCTGGAACAAGTGGACTAAAAAAAAAATCTGCTCATTCCCCAAATTTCTGTTAACCCCCTTTAACCAGTAGAGTGCCTATAAGACGTCAGCTGATGTCCTACAAAAATATTGCCATAGTGCCTATAAGACGTCCACTGACGTCCTGCATATGTTCCGATTTTTCCTTCATTGGAGTTTGGTTCAATTCACATAAACAGACTCTGAACACTTAGTTTGATGTGTCTGCATTATAAAAATACTATTTAAATGAACTTACATCAGGTAAAAGACCTCTTTATACTCGATAATGATTTGCTAACTGACCAATTGATACGTGAGTGGAAAAGGGGGTTGCATCATGTGCAAACAAATGCATTGAAAACTGTGTACAGTAAAGCAAATAGTCACAGTCAGCAGATTTACACAATTCTGAGAGCTCTGCTTGTGATTATGGACAGCTTACGCAATGAAGAAGGATCTCTCTTGTCTGATGATTGGTTTGAAAACGAAGGTGATTGACAACGACAGTTATGAAACTAACAGCCCATTTTTATGGAAATTCAGTCCGTCCATCCAATCAGACAGCGTTTTTGAACAACTGGCAATGACTGACAGAATACGTACAGCCAGTGTTGGAAGAAGAGAAGGAGAGGGAGAGGAGTGATGTAAGACAATAGGTCGAATGCCAGCCAGAGGTCATCAAGGGGGCGTGGCTTTTGGGAAGAGTGTACCCACATTTCAAAGCAGACAGAAGGCAATCAACAACCGCCAATGCCCCACGATTTTCATGAAACGCAGTGCTAGCCCTGCACTGGCCGTGAAACACGTGCTTTTTGTTTTTAATGCTTTTTTTTCCGCTGAATCAGAGGGATGACTTGTTTGAAGAGGTGGCAAGCCAGATGCACAGCAGACACTTTAATCGGCCCACGTGCAACTTGAAAGGAGAGAATGTCATCAAAGAACTTCACCCTCTCATTCCCGAGCGCTCTTTGCTGTCAAAAAGCTTGCCAGTTCAGTTTCTGGGACTGTGATTGACCTTTTACATTGACTTTACTCACTTTTGTCATTATTGGGACAGTGATTTACTTACATGTCTGCAAGAGCTGTGATTTGTTTTCATAAGCTTACAGCCTGTTTTAATTTCTTCTACAGGTATAATCTGACAATAGGCTTGCTATTTCTTGCTGTATTTTGTTTCTTTTCTTTATGGATGTCATTATGTAGAGGTGGAAATAGACTTTTTTGCTGCACAAAAATTATTATCTTGACTTAAATGCCTGAACAGTTACCTACAATCAACCTAATTGGGAAAAAAGCCCAGAAGCAGAATCTACACTCATTTTCATTCACAAAAACCTTTACTTTCTTTCTGTATCACCCATAGCTTTTGTGCTAGAATTTTTTGTGATTTATTACCCACGAATCCTCAAAATTCCCTGGCAAGTGGAGAGCACTTTTTTTTTTTTTTACAAAATTCTCTGGCATTGAACTGGTTAAGGTTAAGAAGTGCTAAGTACAAATAACTAATGGAACCTGTGGAAGCCTAATTTTTTTTATAATAAAGGTTCACAACTTCCAGAGCAGGAGAACCCAAACTTGAACAGCATCATGTTGCTGGCTGCCAAAGTTTGAAACATACAAATGACGGTGTGCTCTGCTTTTGAGATACGTGCTTTGAGACAGAATAGATCTATTGAACTGTGCTGACAGATGTTTAGTTAACTTCCAGAATATGTCTTGTCTCACACTGCAGGCATTCAGTTCTGCAAAACTGAGTAGGGGTGGTATGGTGGGGGGCAGGGACTGGAAGTTTCAAAGTGAAAAGGAGAGGAGGGAAGTTACCCTTTTACTGACAGTAAAAACTTTGTTGCCCAATGGTCAAGTGGTGAGTGCATGTCCACTTGTATAGTTGTCCCAATCAGATGGTTGGGTATTTCAAGCCCTGATGAATGTGCACTTCTGTGTTGTAATGTGTACACTGATTAAATCTGTGTGTGCACTTGAGCTTAACGACAAATATAGCTACATTACACTCAGTTTCAAAATGTTTCTCATGAAGTGGCAGTTTCTCTTAATCTGAAAGCTTTGTATAAAAACAAATAAAATTTTCAAACTGTTCCATAAGAATTTGAAGACATTAATTTATTAAATTTAATTCGTTCTGATTAAATTTGAAGATTGTGTAAAAAAAAAAAAAAATTTTTAATAAAAAAAAATGTCAGCACGAATATTCTTTCGAGTTGGGCAACAAAGAACAAAATGCATCATATTCTTGTGAGTCTTTACCTAATGGTCAAATGAAATCGCTGCCATTACATGTTCCGTATCCATAAATTCGGCACAATGCAAGCGAGTGAGAGAGTAGGGTGAGGAGGGAGGTGAGGGGGGTAGATCATGGTTCGTTTCATTAACACACCTGAACTGCTTCAGCCGCTGTTCCAATAGCTGGATTTCATTTTCGAGATCATTGATAATTTGTTTGTTTTTCATTTCTTCGTCCAGTACATCCTGCATTGCAGGCCTATCTCCACCATCTGATGGCGCCGCTCGCTGCCTTGTAAACATCTCGATGCAATCGCGGGCATTCCAGGGAGGATTTTTTATATATGTATATCTTACTTCTGACAAAGACTCAGACCTTTGTTTCTATTTAATGTCTAACCTATAAAGTCAGTGTAGTATGACAAGGAAAAGAGAACTGTCATCATTTACATGCGAAGAGTCGGCATACATGACACTGACACTTGATATTATATTTGTTTTGTATATCAGGTGAAATTTACAAACATGACCCCCTATTATCTAATTACCAAAAGCTGATGAAAAAATGAAAGAACTGCACGATCCTTGTCATTGATACAATTTCAGTTTCCTGTCAGAGTGGATTACTTCTTCATAACACTCTCGTTGCCATGGGTTCTTTTTGCAGTGCGCCAAGTGTGTGCTACACACGGGACCTCGGTTTATCGTCTCAACCGAATGACTAGACGCTTGGTTTTCCAGTCAAACTTGGGAGAAAGGGGTGAGAGCAGGATTCGAACCAACACCCTGACCCGGCCTCAAGAACTCTATATTGGCAGCTGAGCGTCTTAACCATTCTGCCACTTTCCTTCTGTTTGATATATATATATATATATATATATATATATATATGTGTGTGTGTGTGTGTGTGTGTGTGTGTGTGTGTGTTGATATACATCACCAGTTGATATATATATATTGATATATATACATGAGAATGTGCACGGTATGCCGGTGTGTGTGTGTGTGTGTGTGTGTTTTTTTCCTGTAAATTCAAACTTCTTTCCTGGCCACGTTGACTGATATCAAAGACGGTATGATGTAATGTTAGTGACGGAGTGCATCAGTGTATGTGTGCATACTTGCATGAGTGCGGCCGGCATCATTGCATGTGTGTGTGCGCACTGCATACTTGTATCAATGTGTACGTATAAGAAAATTATAGTACGATATTTTATGCCTTCAATGTGATTATTTATACAGGTATGTTTGCGATTATTGTATACCTTCTTTCCTTCCATCAGCCACTGACTCCACTAATTTTATGTGTGGTTTGCCCCAACATTTACGTTTTCTTATGTCAACTGTAATCATTGCATGTTTCCAACTGTGATTTTATGAGTGGTTTTCAACATTATTTTATGTCGTGTACATGACATGAATATATGTTGGAAACCACATATAATTATTCAATATGTATCATTATCAAAAACATATTGAATGACTTTTATTATTGTGTATTGTTTATGTGTTTTACACCATGAATTAATTAATCTTTGGAAATCATAGATATTCAGCGTTCTGTTTTCGGGGTATCTAATTCACCGAGATACATATTTACATCTATAAAATTATGTCTGTGATCTAAAATGGTTTTTCGTTGTTCTGCAACTGTAGCTAGGGCCAGGATGAGGAAGTAGACGAAACGGATGTTTGCCAGGGGCTCTCTAACTGTCGAGGAAACTTTAGGGACAAGCTCACGTGACTGTATGACAACAGCAAGCAAGATGGCTGCAGGGAAGAGCAGGATGTTGTGCCAACTTTTAGCTTGTGCCTGTGTTTTTGTTATTTTGCACGCTACCGCTGCATCAAACGTTGTGTCATTCGACCAACAAAATAAGAAAATAAACGCAGATGTACCAGCAAGAGTTGAAAGACTCTTACGATCGAAAAGGAGCGTTGAAACTGATTCGGAACGCAATGACAACAAATGCGACAGTCAGAAAGAAAAATTCAATAAAATAATTGCTGGTGACAAACGCTTAGAATCAACGGTAAGTAAATTGTTTTGTTACATTCTAACAGACCTATTTAAGCTGAAATCATTGCACAAATTTGTTGAAATTCAAACTGTATGTTTTCTTCAGTGCATGATCATCAGACTCAGAGCCAAAACGACACATGAGCGATGATGTGATCAAAATGCCAATGTAAACTTGTAGAACTTTAAACACACAAAAAAAACAAAAAACCTTCATGCCTGTTTAGATCCATACATACACATTTCATATATGATAAAGGCTGACGCATTTTGTTGGGCATTACCGTGATTTTATAAACCACAGCTCTGACTGTCTCGAACAACATTCACATGACACAAGTGCACATGACATTTTGACACAGGCAGATGATTCACAGCTAAATCGGGAAACAACTGGGTCATAGTACAAAAATGGACTTAAAAAATTGGAATTATATTATTTCTAACATGAGAATGAAGGATGTCTTCTCAGATCATGTTTGTATTGAAATGGAGTCATATTTCTTTGATCTTTGATATCAGCTGATGGTTTCCATTGCATGCAGTACGCAACTTTGCAAGCAGCAGGTTACAAGAAGGAGTGAAATCAGTGAGATCAAGGAACATTCGCAGTTCTTGTACATGTGGAAAGAAGTGTATACTTATTACCTATTACTGTATTGAAATTTTGATTGCATTTTTTGGTCCTCTTATTTAGTCTTAACCACTTTGTCACTATACTTCCTTGAAGTCGTAAGTGTGCTTTCAACTTTATGAACAAAAAAAGCAGTTCCTGTTGTTGTTTTTTTTCATTGATGAACTTAGAAAGTGTGTGGGTCATTCTTCAGTGCTGGTTGTCAGTGGGGGTCACTTCAGTAAATGAATTGGCTATATTAACATTTTTACCCGTCCACTCTTCAATGCTGAAGTCAGAAACAAAATCTACCCAAATGGGTATACCGGCGTGTGACAAAGTTGTGCACCATCTCTGGTTCGACATTCTTATATTATATTTTTACCCGTCTGCAGTACAAAACGTACATGAGAAAGTCCAAAATGGGTGAAAATGTTAATTATATATATAAGTTTGTCGACTACAGTAGAGGATTTTAAAACGAACTTGTCGAGATTAGAAAGGTGTCTAAAATAGTAAAAAGGGATGCTTTGGGGGGCATTCCATGCACCTAGCAAGGGGCTTGGAAAAGAAGGGGGGAAACGCAAAGTGAAAGAGAAAATGTGACCCATGGGTCAGTTCGAAATCACCCGTTTGGAAAAATCTTCAGCACTGCGCCGCGTAAAAAACTTTGAAAGCGGTAAGTGAACACGGAATGAAGTGTGTTGTTAGTTCACGCGAGGGTGACAACAAGTGCATCACAACACAAGTTTTGCCATTGTACTTACCAACACTATGATCATTGGCGGCGGCTCCGATGCATGTAATGTCGCACAGTGCCGTCAAGGTAGCGGTACTGGTTATGTGTCACATTGTATGGGTACAGTGAGCGTCCGTATCGTCCTTCTTCAAAACATCTGAATAGGCTTTCCACATGCCGTTTTGCTGCCACGTCGCAACACAAGCCCAGCAGTTCTGCCCATTCCATAAAAATTATCGGATTCAGGCCGTTTTCGTACACGAATGTGCACACTAAAATTCTGTCAAAGTGCACAATGTTCTTCGTCCAGAACAAACGTCGGATTCTGTGTGGCCAACGTGTGACCGGACCTATGATATCAGTGATATCATTCCACAGTTGGCCAGTGTGCGCGTTGCGACGGCGCCGACGCTCGGAAACATCATCATTGGGCGGTGCTGACTGGTTGGACATGATGCCAACAGACTGAAACAGACACAAATGTAGGCCTAGTGGACGGCGGCACAGATTCCCTACTCCACTCACATGGAACATATTAACGCATTTGCTCATGCGATTTCATCCTCGTGACATTCCACACATGAAAATCCACTTCTACGTGTAGTTTACACATGCACGTGCGATGCCAAGCCATCAGCCCCCGTGGCTTTCGAGGTAACGCGGTGTATCCGTGTCGAATATGTTTGTAAATTGCAACTTAGGCATCCCAGTGTTAATCAAAGATGTGCATATATTACAGAAAGAATAGTACATGGAGGATAACATTTCAGTGTGTTTATTCACGCGTTTGTTACATGGACCCATAGGTTTTCTGCCTTGGCATTGGAAACGATGAACATGAAATATATGAAATGGTACTTACAGTATGTACAGTATATACAGTGATGGACGGACAGCCTGACTTCAGTGCTGGTGCCGTGCTGGGGCTGGCTTCCAGCCTGATGGGCATTTCAGCACTTGACGAGTCCATTTCTTGGTTTTGGGGAGGGGGGGCCGAAGTCTTCGTCACTGTCCACATTGGCTAGGCCCAGTTGGGTGTCCATTTGTCGGATGCGCTGTCTAGTTTGATCAGCCCATGTCTGCATGTGTGGAGGCAATGAGTCAGTAGAAACGGCGTGTTCATAATCATGTAATGTATGAAGGTACACATCACTGATAACACGGATGACAGTGAATAAGGCAACAGAGAGACACCGAAAGACTGTACACGCATGTTCACTTGAAGAACAGTATACATTTGGCTTTGCACAAATATATCTGAAATATATACATACCGATTCAGAATGCCGTTCTCCCAGTGTCTGAAGTGGTGGATGTGGTGAGGATGCCAAGGGCACCTCCTCACCATTGTTGGTGTCCAGCTCACTAAGGTAGAGGTCAAAGTCCTGCAATAATAACACTGATGTACAGGCATACTTATTCACAGCAACACACAACGCCATTGAACTTACAAACATAGGCTACACCCCATTGCGCAGCTCACATTTACGAAACCCATCGTCACGTAAAATCATGAAGACATACATCACAGTGTACAGTTTCGAAATGAATCACATTTCAATTAACAAGAACTGTTCACTGAAAACAATACAAATATGACAAGTTTCATACACTTCACAAACAATAATGTATATGTACTCTGTGGTATATGTTGAAATATTGATTCATTCCGTTTCATACATGTACGTACAGATGATTGTGCGGCTCTTTCAGTTAACAATCATGGTGCCGTATTCATGGTTTCTGTTAGTGTGTTCCTGCCACTAAGCTAAAACGTCAATCGAAATACATATCTTACCGGGTTGGGGGAGCTGTCCACTGGTGTCAATGTGGATGGTCCGGGCTGTGGCGAGGAAGGCCATTGTGGGGACAGTGTGGGTGGGGGAGGGCTTCCATCCGCCTGTTAAACATACATAAACCACTTCGGACATTAAATCACATAACCAAAGATGAGTTCGCCAGACGATCAAACATAAAATGCAAGTGTGCATTACAACGAGCCACCAAAGAAAGCAATGCAGTCGCTTATGACTGGAAAATAACAATTACCGTGGACACGTCCAGGCCTCCCAGACAAGTGAACAACAGGAGAGAGTTCTGGCATCACAAGACTGTGCTCACTGGCTGCGGAACACATGGGGCGTTCCTGCAATGACACCAACACATCGTCCTTAACAGCTTCAATGGCAGTTTGTGTGAAAACAAACATCATATTATACTTCACAGTTACATTGACTGAGGATTATACGACAGATTTTTGTGACGGAGTGAAGTTCACTTTCAGCCTGAAGTCAGTGGTTGTACCACCTATGTTTGTATAGGATGAGACTCCACCTACATGGCTTTTACAGGACCACTACATTTTTCACCGAACAGCGAAGAAAAGGAAATCAGACATTTTTGATGATATATGAAAAACAGCCAGAAAAGAGAGGAATAGAATTAGAAACACAAGTGATGGCCCATTAGATTTATTCAATTATTGGCAAGTAATTCTAATAATATCAGTTTCATGAGTTTGTCTTGTAAGTTGTATGTTGATAAACTCTGTGTTTCTTTGATTTTATGAGTGCATGACATAAATTTCATGCTGTATTATTTCATTTCAACAACATTCTGTTCAAAATGATTGTGACATGTGTCACATTTAATTTCAATGTATTTTATACTAAAAAGTTATGTGCATGAAAACAATGCATTGATATTTTAAGTTATTTGTCAAGTGTACTAGCAGTCTTCTAAAGAACTTAAATCACTTCTGTGAGATTTTTATGTCGAGTATAAACCACTTTTATGTCAAAAGTGTCATTGACATGCATGTCCCAACTTCATCGATACAAAACATGGAAATAAGTGAATTTTGTTGTTTTCTTCCAGTTGTGCCTGACAGTACAGAGGATTTTGATTATTAAACAACCAGTTTGAAGTGTATTTAACCAGTTTTGTTTTTGGCTTCAGTTCCCACTTTGTGTGACTAGCACTGAAGAATGACACGTATGTTTAAATTTGTAGTTTTCAGCACTTTCTCCTGAGCAATACCACTGGTAACACTTTTCCACTGTGATCTTGCTTCGCAAAATTACAAGTTTACAAAATGACTGTGTTTAACAAGAAATGTTCAGTCCACTCCAGAAGTTTTCCTGTAACCTTTTATATTTTTTTATAATTCAATAACCTTTATGATTTTAATAACAGTTATCACTTAGTATGAATTTATTCAAAACATTCCTCATAAGACTTTCACAAATTTTGCAAACAAAAGACAAGTCTCCAGTTGACATGGTCATTTTTGGTTCCTGTTTTGAAAACAAATTTTTTTTTTTCCAAATGTTATTTTTGCCAAATAAGATTTGTCAGGTAATCTTGTGATATTTCAGCAGTCTAGGGTGTAACCCATAGGAAATAGCAAGTTTTAATGTTGTTACTTAGTTTTTCAGTTTTTCACATTAATTGATAGTAAATTACATTTCTGAAATGACTTTTTCAAACTCTGTGGAAGTGCATACATACCTAGAGTCATACACACATGCACAGACACACACAGTGACACACTGTGACACACACACACACACACACACACACACACACACACACACACACACACACACACACGCTCGCTTCATTTGAAGGCATACATGTACTAATCATACCATGAAGGCCTCATTATTGTCCTGACAGCTGCGGAAAGATATCTTTCTGATCTAGCTAAAGCTGTCGTTAATGAAAGTATTTTGCACACAGTGAATCATTTGCTTGCAGACTTTGATTTATTGTTGGTGTATTGTTGATGTTCCACTGAGCAGGAAGTCTCAGGACTCAGTGCATTAAGCCTAATCTGTTAGTGTTCGGTGCTGAATTAGGTAATTGTTTTCAGCTTATTTTGTTTACCGTAGTGTGTAGGGACAACCAGCTCAGTTATTACATAGCATAGAATTGTCAGACACATAATGCATATATATTTTTAAGGAAAATAAAGCCATAAGGTAATGTATTTAGAGTTTTCCTGAAATCAGAACATAAATCCTTAGTTCAGTACCTTGGATTCAGAAGAAGAAAAATCATATGTAAACCTTCCCATTTAAATTTAATGATTTATTGCTTACACTACAGTGATTGGCTGTACAAGTACATACAACAGAAAGAAAGAGAGAGAAATTAAACAGCTACATATTTGAATACATACAGTATACATGTACAAAAATACATGGTTTCCTTAGACCAGCTTTGTTCACTCACCCATTGAACATATCTTTGAGAATGTGGGGGGTGAGGTATATCTATTGATTTTCTTGGCAACATATGGCCTGTCTAAAGGATACCTGACAGGGAAAAGGCAAGTGGGACAGGGATAAAACTGTCATAATTTTGCTCTGAGTTATCAAAAACAAAACGTAATAAAAAAAATATATATAGCTGGGTTTTGTACTTTGTGTAACTGTTGTGTCTTTACAGCAATTAAAATAAAGACAACAGAATTATGACAGTAAGTTAAATAACAGAAAATGAGTTGTGACCTGGGAGATTGAGGGGTGGGGGGCGGGGGGGCACTCCAATACCAGGATTAAACAATGGTCGCGCAGATTGATATTCCAACAGTGAAATAAAAACAACATTCAGCTGTTGTACCCTTCATGTGACATGTCTGTGATATATAACACTTTTAAAAACTTTTTTCTTTACATTTGAAACAATATTTATCTGACTGACCCATTGACTGAAGCACAGCCAACTCTCTTCTCTGTCTTAGTTTAGTTAAACTTAAGTTAAACTATCAACTTTTCATTGAAAAGCAAAAGTCATGTGCTGTGCTAATATGTGCTCAGTTCATCACCCGGCCTGTCAGTGTCAACAGTGCTGGGCTGTATGTAGAATTACAGACCCTTCAGGAAGGCCCTGATTGAGCTAGGTGTCTGTTGATTTTAGGAAATGGGTGATCCTTACACTTTCATCCATTTCATGTATCGAGTGGTGGTCACACACACACACAGAGGCAATACAAGTGATTTCCTGAATGACTCAGGAACTTCAATGCACAGCACTGTCACACTGGAGACACAATAACCCGTGCACGCAAACTTGCACACTTCCTTTACAGTAACTAAATGCAAAATGAAGGGTAGCAGCACATGGCATTTAGAGTTCATGCAGATTCATTCATACTGAAATAACCACACAAGAAGGTTGTGTCGTAATCACATATTGCTTATGTGGTGTGTGTAAAACTAATAGATGCTCATGTATTTATAATATTTCAGTGCCTGCAGATGGCACACGCCTTGTTTACTGCAAACCAGTATGTTTAATGTTGATCCAAAGTCAGCTTTTTAAGAAGTTTGATAAATTAGTTTCATATATTAATTATGGGCGTTTTGCACATGCTGCATATTTCTAACATTGGGTCAAGCCATTAGATAATGAATTACACCCTTTTAGTATAACCAAAAGAAATAATTTGAATGGATGCAAGTAAATCTATTGTTTGGTGTCATATACTGTACCATGTCAAACTGATGCAAACTAGGCCTATTGGTTTGCTCTGCTTGGCCAAATTTCGCGCGGCTAACAGTGAAAAGACGGGCCCACCCGCTCTCAGCCAATCAAAAAAATCTATTGTTCCATTTTGCAGTCAGGAACTTCTTACATTTGACCCTTTCATTGGCTTTTAAAAGGGGAAGGAAGAAACTACTAATAGTACTATGCAGATATACAATACACAAACTTTATTGTCTATACTTTGGTACAGAGATTTTCTTTTTGGCAGCAGCACATGTCCAACATAAGAAAAACAAACAAACAAACAAACAAAGATAACATTATTTACCACATACAGTATTACTGTTATACAGATGGGAAAATTCCTTTTTGTGTTTCTCTTAGTCTTTGCAAACAATAGACTTCGGTGGATATGGATCAGATTTACAAGTTACTGTATCTAAACAGAATCACTATCAGTGAAAAATGTTGTTGTCCATGAGTTTGTGTGTGTGTGTGTGTGTGGGTGGGAGGGTATGAAAATGATAATTGTTGTATAAACATCTTCAGTTATTTAACTGACTAAAGACACATCATCGTAAAAATATACAATGTTATTCATTAATCAGTGGTGATATATCTGCTTCGTAAATTGTATATTTTAAGTTTAAAATTTTATATCAGATATTCTTGTAGTGCTTACAGAAATGTTCTTCATTCAGTCATTGTTATATGTTTCAGCATGTCTTCAAAGATGAGACGAAGTTCAGTCTGGCTTTGGCCTGGGCTGGTGAAAATGACGACGGGGTAAGCATGTGATAATGACTTTAATTTTGATTTTGAAATCAAAAAGTCTTGGTATGTTTCACAGGCGAAGAGAGTGTGTATGTAGGCATGTGAGTGTACTTTTTTGTGCACATTCTTTGGTACTGCTTTTTTTTTGTAGATTAGTCTTTGGTACCACTACTCTTGTCGAACTTCTACTGTTGTAGACGAGTCTTTGGTGGTACTTTTACTGTTGTTGGTGAATCTTTGGTACTTCTTCTGTTGTAGGTGAATGTTTGGTACTGAATAAATGTTGTAGATCAGTTTTTGGTACTGTACAACTGTTGTAGATGAGTGTTTGGTACTGTATAACTGTTGTAGATGGAGTGTTTGGTACTGTATAAGATGAGTGTTTGGTACTGTATAACTGTTGTAGATGAGTGTTTGGTACTGTATAACTGTTGTAGATGGAGTGTTTGGTACTGTATAAGATGAGTGTTTGGTACTGTATAAATGTTGTAGATGAGTGTTTGGTACTGTATAACTGTTGTAGATGGAGTGTTTGGTACTGTATAAGATGAGTGTTTGGTACTGTATAACTGTTGTAGATGAGTGTTTGGTACTGTATAACTGTTGTAGATGAGTGTTTGGTACTGTATAACTGTTGTAGATGAGCGCTTGGTACAGTATAACTGTTGTAGATGAGTCTTTGGTATTGTATAACTGTTGTAGATGGAGTGTTTGGTACTGCATAACTGTTGTAGACGAGTCTTTGGTACTGTATAACTGTTGTAGATGAGTCTTTGGTACAGTATAACTGTTGTAGATGAGTCTTTGGTATGGTATAACTGTTGTAGATGAGAACAGTAGATGAGTCTTTGGTACTGTATAACTGTTGTAGATGAGTGTTTGGTACTTTTACTGTTGAAGATGAGACACTGGTATTTTTTACTGTTGTGGATGCGTCTTTGGTACTTCTACTGTTGTAGATGAGGTTTTGATACTGTTAGTGTTACTGCTGTAGACGAGACTTTAGTACTTTTTTTCTGGTGTAAATGAGACCTTGGTAGTTTTGCTGTTGTAGATGAGTCTTTGGTACTTCATAACTGTTGTAGGTAAGTGTTCACTGTTTGGTACTTCTACTGTTGAGAGTTTGATACTGTTACAGTTGTAGGCGCGATTTGAATACTTTTTCTGGTGTAGATGAGACATTGCCCTTGGTAGTTACTAGTTTCCTTGTTGTAGTTGAAATTTTGGGTAGTTTTAGTGTTTAACTTGAAGATGAGATGTTGTTACTTTTAATGTTGTACTTGTAGGTCCTGGTAGTACTGACCTCCCGTGTGGAGTCCATCTATACGGCAGAGTCCACTCTATGGAGGAGGTGAGTGAACTTACAAAAATTCACCTTTTGACAACCTTTGGTTTGATTGTTATAACACGTGTGTGTTCAGTGAATAATTTTGTGGGATTTTTTTTTTCCTTTACTGTGTTCACAGTAAAATCTGAAAAGGGTGCCAGTAATGTTTATCAGTATCATTGAAACCAGGCCTTGAGGGTTTCTGTATGCTTTCTTTTTCATGTCATCTTTTGCTTCTTTTTATTTATTTTTTATTTTATTATTATTTTTTTTTAGCAGAAAGGCTTGAACACTTCATGCCATTTTATTTGCTTATTTATTTCATTGATTTATGAAGATATTTATTTGACAGTGGAACACACTATGTTGAGGAGCATGTGATTTGAAGTCCTAAGAGGTTTTGATATGTTTTTCTTAAAAGAAATTCAGATAGGTAATGGCGCTCTCCGTTTTGTTTTGTTTTACCAGATGTCCTGTCTGTCTCTCCTTTGTATGTTTACACACACACACACACACACACACACACACACACATGCACGCACGCACATATATGGGGTGTATTTGACTGCATGTGTGTGCATGGATATGTGTGTACGCATACACTGAGGTGAAAGAAAGTGTTTGTTTTGCTACGTTGTTGAATTTGTGGTCAACAGCATCGACTTTGGTCGCCACTGGAAGAACATCAGCGAGAGCGTCCAGTACCAGGGATTCCGCAGAGGGGACGGCCTCCAGAGAAACCCCCACAATCCCAAATGGGTGAGGTCCTTGCTCCTTGTTGATGTGAAGCTCTTGCTTTTGAAAACTATTCCAAACACATGCTGTCAAAGTGCTGAAATTCGTGGGGGTTTTTTGTGGGTTTTTTTTTAGAAAAAGAGATGTATATCGACATTTTCACACATATTGTATTTCACTTTCGTCACAACAGATTTTTCTGCGTACTGTCAATTTCCTTGAAGACTGTAAATTCCACCCCCACATGCCTCCTTTTTTGACTCACTTGTGTAAACAAAGTGAGTCTATGTTTTAACCCGGTGTTCGGTTGTCTGTGTGTGTGTCTTTGTGTCCGTGGTAAACTTTACATTGGCATTTTCTCTGCAAATACTTTGTCAGTTGACACCAAATTAGGCATAAAAATAGGGAAAATTCAGTTCTTTCCAGTCATCTTGTTTAAAACAATATTGCACCTCTGGGATGGGCACAAAAAAATAAAAAATGAAGCCTCAAAAATGAAGCCTAATTATATGCAATTATTACTGCATTTACTGTTATATTTATATTTTTTGTATTCTCTAAACTTGGCACTTTGATCTGATATTCTGACCCAACAACAAGTGCAGTCATTATTATCATTTTTTGTTCAAACAGGAACTTCTTTTGCTAAGCATGGAAGTTTTATTTACTTTGCAAACATTTTGGTGCTGATAGTAAAAAAAGGGAAATTACTCTGTAGTTAATGCTAGGGGACTTAATTTGCTTTAAACTGATCTTTCTCATCTTAAACATTACATTTTGAAATTATACTCAATACATAAAAAGCTTGGATTTTTTTTTTTTTAATTTTTTTTTTAAAGTGTATCACAAGTGAGTCTTCAAGGCCTTGCCTCTCTTGTTTTTGTTGTTGTTGCTTTGTTACATTTTGGACATGCGTTACTTTCAGTTTATTTTCGTGCTGTCAGTTCTGTTGTCTTTTTTTTCCCCACTGTTGTGCTTTGTTGCGCGTTGGTATTTTGACACCCCCAACCATCCCTGCCTCTCTACCTTGTCTACAGTTTCACCATTATTAATGTAGTTATGAATTTTGTTTTTCATTTCTTGTGAATTAGACTAGAGTTAGGCACGCGTGTGAACCACTGGCGTGTGAGCGCTTTGATTTGTCTCTTCCTAACATTCAGTGCGATATCAGTATATGAAGACTCATTGTTAATGTACATATCATAATGATATTGTTGTTATTGTTGTTGTTATTGTTGTTATTGGTGTACTGTGTGGGACAGCTGTACATAATATAATAATGATGCTATTATTGTTGTTGTTGCTATTGATGTACTGTGTGGGACAGCTCTAAATGATACTGTAATGATATTATTATTATTGTTGTTGTTATTGATGTACTCTTGTTGGACAGCTGTACCTGGTGAGCTATCAGAACATGATGTACACGTCAGAGGACGGGGGAGAGACGTGGACGAAGGTGGGCCTGGTGGACGTGGTGAAGGGGGACCTCATCTTCCATGAGAGCAAGAAGTACAAGGACCACATCATGTTTGTCACCTCCCACGACAACAAGGTCGGCACAGTGCGCTGCATGTCAGCGGGTCGCAGCCACACACATGTGTACACTCCGTGCACACGTACACGCATGCGTATGCTTGCAAGCACACCAACACACGCACTCACACACACGCAAACACACACCATCACATGCACGCAAGCATGTGCGCGCGCGCAGACATACACACACACACACACACACACACACACACACACACACACAATGTATACTCATGTATGCAAAGCAGCAAGCATGTTAAGGCATGCAGTCACACACACACATGCACGCACGCACGCACATGGGTAGAAACTGACGCATATATGTATACACACACTCACACCATATATATATATTGTATGCATACTTGTATGCATGTGCATGCTCATACCCACACACATTTGTATACATGCTGGGAAGTGGCAGTGGGTTGTGAAGTCTTTAATATCTTCAATGGATGGGTTGATTCCTTGGATCAGCAGATGTTACTGTGGTATCATTATTAGTATTTTCTTGGTGGTTTTCATGTCTGTTGTAGTGTCAGTTGTATCATTATTAGTGGGTTGTGTTTGGTGGTGGGTTTTTTGGGGGGTTTTTTTTTTGTTTTTTGTTTTTTTTTGGGTTTTTTTGTGAGATCAGTTGGTTGTTTTCATATGTTTTAGTATTATTTGTATCATTATTAATGATATCTTGGTGATCGGTCAGAGATTTTCATGTCTGTTTTTGTGTCAGTTTGATCATTATTAGTGTTTCCTTGGTGATCAGTCAGTGGTTTTGGTGTCTGTGTTACTATAGTTTATTTTTCATATTGTCACAGTTGGTGATGACCAGAAACAATTTCCGAGACATGGACGTTGTGAAAGACGATGGTGTTGTGACAGCTAAATGGTAAGAGTCTTCGGTTGGTTTGGTTGTCTTACATGTCTTGTGTCTGGCAGTAGCCTTGGTGAATTGTGTATAGATCTGTTGCACTGAAGGGGATCATGACTTAGATTATTTTCCTTTTTAATTTACAAGTACATTATCATGATTTGACTTCCTGTATCTTTTGACATCCATCATCATAAATATATTGGAAGCCTTAGGAGTCCAATTTCATTTTTAGCTTAACAAGAATTTCCAGTTTCCATCAACAGAGATGTGACACATCTGTTCCAGTTCAGTAGAAAATAAAATTGCTTTCAGTATGCCTCTCTGTGCCGTGGACAAACAAGCACGGAAAAGTCATTCAAGTAATACAACATCAAGGAGAAAAACAGAAGAAAAATTTTTTTTCTTGTTCAGTATTGGAACACTAGGCCCACATACAGTGATAAAAGGTTCATTCTCCATTCAAGAAATGGGATAACTAATTACCATTCAGTGGTGAAATTTATTTCTGCAGAGATACCATGTATCAGCAGCTGATTTTAAGCAGTATGTTCCTACGTATGCACACACACTGACAAAAGAGTAAGGCAGGGAAAAAGATGGCTTATGTGATAAAGAAGTTTTCAGGTACATTTTGAACAAAGTGAAAGAGTTTCTGTCCTCATCTCTGATTATCTGTGTCAAGGCATCTGTGTGACTCAACGTTTATTTGCTTGCTTTCAGGGGTTCTGAGGATTCCAATACTGCTACACAGATGTTCATAACGTATGGCGCTTCCTCCAATAACTACAAGCTGTTCCCATTCTTTGGTATGCAAGTGCTTGGTATTATGACAGTGTTGTGTTATTTTGGGTTATGATGTGTTGTCTTGTGTATTAATGAGAGATATTTCTGGTGTACAATTTTAAAATAAACAGTCTTCTGTGTATTGGAGACACTGTCGGGTGTTAGGGATGATACCTGATACCTCTTGGTGATGGTAACAGATGGTAATGTCCTTAGCGAGATGCATAACAGTTGTCTTTTGTCAATTCTGCTGACAATGAGGTCTGCCGGTGGTGGGTTTACAGATGATGACATCCAAACCTACAAACTGCAGCGCCGTCCAGCAGAAGGTGGAAGCTGGAAAACCATCCGGGACTATGTGGTTGATTTTGGCCTTCAGGGCGACTTCCTGTACGCCTCTGTCTACACCTCCAGCAAGCCAGCCCCGGTGAGTGTTGCTGGTGTTTGTTTCACTATGTTTGAAGCAGAGGAGAGGTTTGTCATGTGTCAGGGTGTGAGGGTGTGTATGTTGGGTTTTGTTTCACTATGTTTGAAGCAGAGGAGAAATTTGTCATGTGTCAGGGTGTGTATGTTGGGTTTAAAAAAAAAAAAAAAAAAAAAATTTAGGGATGCTTTGCAGGCATTTGGATTCAAAAGGGTTAAGGTATCAGAGTCTGGGTTGTCAAGCATTATTTTAAAAATATTTTTTAATGTCACTTCACAGTTTCTTGAAGGGTTCTATTTTATGAAGTTTTTGATAGGAAAAGTTTGCATGAGATTGGTGGCATTGATTTCTTTTGTGATGCAGTATAGTGAATTTGTGTATGTGTGTGTGTGCATGCATGCTGCAGAATAGTGAACGCCTGCTGATTGTGTCCAATGATGGTGGAGATATGTGGAACGAGGCTCAGCTGCCCACCATCACCAGGGACAGGGTAGGGTACCGCCTTTTGTCTGTCTGTCTGTCTGCTTTTCTTTGGGAACAGAACATCCCAGAATGGTGTGAGCATGCATGTGCAAGTAAGGCTGAGTGTTTGTGTTGATGTTTCTTTGTGTGCAAAGAGCCTGAAACATTCTTGCTACAGAAGGAATGAATGTTGAAAACGCTTCAGAGATCGAGGCAAAGGAGTATGAAGAAGTCCGATTCACAAGTGTCTGTTGGTGGGTATTCCCACTTCAATGTAGAGGATGTGAGTGTGTCTTCTTCACATGATTTGTGATATGCTTTTCTGAGAGAGAAGTTAGAAAATTTCTTTCAGTCCTTTTGATCTTGGAAAGCATTAAGTTTATTAGAAGAGTGTATCTGCTACATGTATATTTATATATTTATAACTCTGTGTCCATGAGTCTGTATGTGCACAGAACTATGAACGGGTAAATGTTGGGTGCTTGTTTTTATTTCCAATGATGTGTGATTGTTTCAGTTTTTCTCTGTGCTGGACATGTCAGAGCATCTGATCTTCATGCATGTGGACAACCCTGGAGGTAGGAGCATTCAATGTGCATGTTTATACAGATGAACAATAGAAGATTTCGCTCTGTTTGGGGAACGTAGGCAGGCTCGTGAAGTTTGGCCACATAGCCATTGGACATCACTATAATGTGTGCAGTCCTGCATCAGAGTGAAGTGATTGTGTTAAAAATTGTCAGTTTGTGAAGACACACACACACACACACACACACACACACACACACACACACACACACATCTATCACGCAGAGGTATCATCTGCACACACACATTACAAGCATCATCTTGGAATTTTTGTGACAAGAACAATAGCTGAGTGCTCAGAGTTTTTGCTTTCAGTCTGAGGGTCTTGGGGTTTGTTCCTGGTGTCAGCACCTTGTGGGTTTTTCTTATATCTTCGGTTATATTAAAGACAGACCCACTTGTGCCTGAGCCCTCTTCCTGTGATTACATATGCAGGAGAGATGAAATATGTTTGTTGAAGATCATGTTATTCATTAACATTTCATGAAACTCCCATTTCATGGGTCATGGAAACAGGAACATATCATACCGTGCATACGCTCTCCCAAGAACAGAGTATGACTGCCTGAGTAGCGGAGTGAAAACAGCAATACACATAACAGCCCAGTGGTAGGGTAGATAGGTGTGAAGGAGGGAGTAGCTGGCCAGAAAAGTTTCAGTTTCTCAATGAGGCGTCACTGCGTAAATCCATGTACACCGCACCACATCTGTTTGGCAGATGCCTGACCAGCAGCATAACCCAACGTACTTAGTCAGGCCTTGAGGGCATGCATGTATATTTCGGAGTGGATTTCTTCTTCAGAATTTTGCCAGAGGACAGCACTCTTGTTGCCTTGGGTTCTCCTTCAGTGGGCTAAGCGTGTGCTGCACACGGGACCTCAGTTTATTGTCTCATCAGTATGACTAGACTCTCAGTCTGATTTTCCAGTCAAACTTGGGAGAAAGGACTAGAGCGGGATTCAAACCCAGACCCCCACGGACTCTGTATTGGCAGATGAGCGTCTTAGCCGTTCTGCCACCTTTGTGATGGTCAGCCAGTCTTGATGAAGGTTTGTGATGGTCAGTTAAAGAAGGTTTGTGATGGTCAGCCTTGATATGATGATGTGTGCAGACACGGGGCACGGGACCCTGTACACATCGTGGAGCAAGGGGATTTTCTACTCCAAGAGCATGGAGCGCCATCTGTACCCCAACTACAACAGCATCACTGACTTCTACAAGGTGAGCACTGACCACAAGATGGATGAATAGTTCACCAGCATACAGCCGAACACAGTCATAACAGATAACTTGTTGAGTCTCTGTCTGTTTGTCTGTGTCTTTTACTGTTGTCTGTTTGTCTGTGTCTTTTACTGTTAGTATGACTGGTGCTGCTACCCAGTGCCTCACCACTGTTCTGTTGACTGTTTTTTGGGGGGATTTTTTTTGTCAGTACACCTTCCATACCTCATCCACCATTATATGAGTGTGTGTGTGTGTGTGTGCTGAAAGTAATGAATGGGTATATATCTTTTTCACCATTGTAGCGAATTACCAGTAAACCAATGAGAAGATGAAGAAAAATGTTAGTCCACATGCTTTTCTGTCTCTTTCTCTCTGTGTTTGAGTGTTCTTTGCTCGCACTTCTAAAAGTTTTGGTGAAGAGCCAAACGCTTGGTTGAATGCAGAGTCATCGTCGGCAGCATCAAATTTTGCGAGCTGCAGATCAAAATTAGATTTGTACTGTTGGCAAGGCGATCATTCATTTTGTTGTATTTCCAGGTGGAATCGATGCCGGGGACCTACATTGCCAGTCAGCTGAGCGAGGACAACAGCATTCACAGCCGCATCACGTTTGATCTGGGCGGTGAATGGCAGCCGCTGGCCAAACCTGCCGACATTGACTGCAAGGAAGGAGAGGTAATGCCCTGTGAAATGTCTCTGCTTTGGGTGCAGATTAGTGTTGAACTCTGCATTAAACTACAAACCAAATTATACAAACTCCCCCAGCTCGATTATTTTGCAAATTTAACCGTCTCTCTTTCTTCATTGTTTGAATGGATATTATTTGGTCTGGGGACGAAATGACAGGGAATTTGTTCAGATTAAAAGTGTTGAGCGATGCGATCTATAAAAAGACAGAAAAAATATCTGTGCTCCTGAACCTGTGCACTTTGTCATCTCCATGGTACTTTCTGAATGTGCTGTCAGTGTATATATTGCTGAATGTGTAATCTGTGTATACATTATTTGCTGAATGTGTAAGCATTACTTGCTGAATGTGTAATCACTGTGTAAGTTACTTGTTGAATGTGTAGTTTGTGCGTTTCAGGGAAATTTATTAGTTTAGGTCATTCAAAAGCTGCTTTTTTTTTTTTTTTTTTCTTTTCTCCAGGAGTGTTCACTGCAGATCCATAACTCCTATAGTATTCACCGTGGAGTCAAAGCTCACCCCCCATACAGCACCAAGGACGCCATTGGTCTCATCATTGCCAATGGTATGGCTTGTCTCTGTGACATCAGTTTTAGCTTTTGATGTTCTTTGATCTTGGTCTTCCAACAACGTAAGTGAGTGACAGTTTAAAAAGAGTACACATCATAAGGTTTACATGGTATGTATTTTTTATTTTGTAGAAGATATTTATCAACAACTCATGCAAAACTTTTTATTTGTATGTGTGTGTGTGTGTTTGTAAAATTATGCTTCTTTGCTTCTTTAAGGCAGTGATTAACCGTCTTGAAAGAATCAGCTGACTAAAATTGCTGTAGCAGTGAAGAATTTAAAGGTTAACATGTTTGTTAAAGATGTGAGAATAGTGAAGAATCTGTGATATGCTTTCATCTTTTTGTGATTGTTCTTGTGGTTCTCTAATTTTGGGATTCTCCATGCACATGGAACACACCATGAAGCAGAACTTACGAGCATGTGTTGACTGAAAATATAGAACTCACACTGACACTGATCTTCTGTTGGTTACTGTATGTCCTGTGTTCTTTACCACCGTATGTATGTTTTACATCAGAATGTTGTTCTTTAGTGTCAGATGTTTTCAGTTCTTTCATACACAATATTTCATTCTGTTATTCATTAAATGCTAGATGACTTGGCATGTTTGGAATGTCTGTAGACTGTTGGGAGGGGGAAAATGCTCCTGCATGTAATGTATCTAAAGTATTAGTCCAAGAAAAGTAACTACTACTTATACTAACTAATTTATTATCATTAAGAATGACGTCCCTTGCAGGAGAGCTTGGTCTCTGTAACCTTGAACGCCAATGGTGGTTTCTAAGTAGAGTTAAGAAGTTTTCATCTGTCTTCGCTCATGTCTTCAATTGTGTGTGAATCCACAACATCCTCAAACATTTGCAGAACATCTTTTCCACTTTTCCATCTCGCAAACATTACACTGCATATTTTGTGGATCTGTTTCAGCTCATGTTGCCAAGAACCTGCAGACCACAGACCCTGATGTGTTTGTTTCCTCCGATGGTGGATATTCGTGGAGAAAGGTGAGAACTTTTGGCTTTTAGTATAGTGCAGTGTAGTTTATTGTGGTTCAGAAACATCATCCGCAGTGGGGTACATTGGCATCGTCTCCTAGTTGTGCCAGCCACGTGGATACTGATGGTGGGGTTGCTCTGTACTACCAGTTGTGTATCATGTTCTGTTGCATTTTGATTTATGTTTAAAAGTTCATCTGTTTGCATTTAGGTGTATAAGTGAGTGTATAAATGTCAACTGGAAAACTAACCACAGAGTCATCTGTTCCATCGAGTTATCTGTTTCTGTGACCTTTCTGTGTAGAAGCTTACCTTGATTCTTCTTCTGTTTGGAAGACACAACTCTGAAGGTGTGTGGAGGGCTGATGTCTTGCTGAAGTTGTTCATAACTAATGGGCATTAAATGGTTGTTACTGATGAGGGCGCTAGTCAGGGATGCAGTGGGGAGGTAACCTACTACGGGAGGTTATCGGCCGTAGCTACTTTCGTTTTTTCCGCATAGGCGGATAGTAGTTTGCACAGGACAGGAATGAGACCCTTGCCGGAGTCTGCACTAGTGGGTCACGGTAAGTATGTTACTTAAACGTAATTTTAGGAAGAAAATTTCTTTTCATTGTCAGTGATTTGTCCTTGGTACTGATGTTTCATGGTTACTGATTTGCCCATGTTACTGATGCTGGCTGTCACTGTTGTTGTCAGTGTTGTTTCATTGTCACTGATGTTTCCATGTTACTGATGTTACTTTGCTACTGATGCTGGCTGTGACTGTTGTTGTCAGTGTTGTTTCATTGTCATTGATGTTCACTGTCACTGATGTTACTGGTGCTGGCTGTCACTGTCACTGTCATTGTCAGTTACTGATGTTACTTTGCTACTGATGCTAGCTGTCACTGTCGTTGTCAGTGTTGTTTCATTATCACTCATGTTCCACATCACTGACATTTACTTTACTTTGCTACTGATGCTAACTGTCACTGTTATAGTCAGTGTTGTTTCATTGTTACTGATGTTCACTGTCACTGATGTTACTGGTGCTGGCTGTCACTGTCACTGTCATTGTCAGTGTTGTTTCATTGTTACTGATGTTCACTGTCACTGATGTTACTGGTGCTGGCTGTCACTGTCATTGTCAGTGTTGTTTCATTATCACTGATGTTCACTGTCACTGATGTTACTTTGCTACTGATGCTGGCTATCACTGTCATTGTCAGTGTTGTTTCATTGTTACTGATGTTCACTGTCACTGACATTACTTTGCTACTGATGCTGGCTGTCACTGTCATTGTCAGTGTTGTTTCATTGTTACTGATATTTCATTGATACTCTGACGTTTCATTGTTACTGACATCACTAAACCACCGACGTTCTGCTTTGCTGACGTTTCATTGTTACTGACGTCACTAAACCACCGACGTTCTGCTTTGCTGACGTTTCATTGTTACTGACGTCACTAAACCACCGACGTTCTGCTTTGCTGACGTTTCATTGTTACTGACGTCACTAAACCACCGACGTTCTGCTTTGCTGACGTTTCATTGTTACTGACGTCACTAAACCACCGACGTTCTGCTTTGCTGACGTTTCATTGTTACTGACGTCACTAAACCACCGACGTTCTGCTTTGCTGACGTTTCATTGTTACTGACGTCACTAAACCACCGACGTTCTGCTTTGCTGACGTTTCATTGTTACTGACGTCACTAAACCACCGACGTTCTGCTTTGCTGACGTTTCATTGTTACTGATGTCACTAAACCACCGATGTTCTGCTTTGCCTTCTCGTCAGGTGCTGGACGGGCCTCACTCCTACATCATCGCCGACTCTGGCGGCCTGATCGTGGCCATCTCCATGGAGGACCCCTTCCCCCAGGAGGTGAAGTTCTCCATGGACGAGGGGCGCTGCTGGCACGTGTACAAGTACACGGAGGAGAAGATCCACCACACGGGGCTGCTGACGGAGCCCGGCGGCAAGTCCATGACGGTGGCCCTCTGGGGCTACAGGGAGGAGGACAAGAAGTGGACCATCCACGTCATTGACTTTGCCGACGTCGTCTCTGACCACTGTGGGTGCTGCAAGACTAGCTATGTTGTGTTGTTGTGTTGTGTTGTGTTGTGTTTGGTTGTGGTTGGATTGTTGACCACTGTAGGTGCAAGATAGCTGTATTGTATTGTTTTGTAGCTCAAGTGGTAGAGCGCTCGCTTATCATGTGAGAGGTACGGGGATCGATACCCCGCATCTCCAGTTTCTTTTCACTGGGTACCTACGCGCGGTACCATGCCTCGTACGCCATCCTACGAAGGCAGGGATCATGATGCTGGGACTGATACTCGGCAAGAGACCTCTCCAAAAGCGTAAGACGAGACAGAGCGAAAACCTGACATGATGGCGTGGAGAGCCTTGGCCAAAGGAATGATTCAGCGCTTATAGCTTTTAGAGTCGTTTGATTGGCTAAGAGCGGACCGGGCAAAGAGGGGCGTCTTTTCACTGTTAGCCGCGCGAAATTTGGCCAAGCAGAGCAAACCGATAGGCCTAGTTTGCATCAGTTTGACATGGTAAGTATATGTATCACCAAACATGGAGTATAATACAAACTCCTCCTTTTTGTATTGTTGACCACTGTAGGTGCAAGATAGCTTGTTGTATTGTATTGTTGACCACTGTAGATGCAAGATAGCTGTATTGTATTGCATTGTATTGTGTTGTTGACCACTGTAGGTACAAGATAGCTCTATTGTATTGTAATGTATTGTATTGTATTGTGTTGTTGACCACTGTAGGTACAAGATAGCTCTATTGTATTGTATTGTATTTTGTTGTTGACCACTGTAGGTACAAGATAGCTCTATTGTATTGTATTGTGTTGTGTTGTTGACCACTGTAGGTACAAGATAGCTGTATTGTATTGTATTGTATTGTGTTGTTGACCACTAAAGGTGCAAGATAGTTGTATTGTTGACTACTGTAGGTGCAAGATAGCTGTATTGTATCATATTGTATTATCTTGTATTGTTGACCACTTTAGGTGAAAGATATCTGTGTTGTATTGTTTTGTATTGTTGACCACTGTAGATACAAGATGGTTGTATTGTATTGTATTTTTGACGACTGTAGGGGCAAGATAGCTGTATTGTATTGTATTATTGAGCACTGTTAGTACAAGATAGCTGTATTGTATCGTATTGTATTGCATTGTATTATATTGTATTGTTGACCACTGTAGGTGCAAGATAGCTGTATTGTATTGTAGACCACTGTAGGTGCAAGATAGCTGTATTGTATTGTTTTATATTGTTGACCACTGTAGGTGCAAGATAGCTGTATTGTATTGTAGACCACTGTAGGTGTAAGATAGCTGTATTGTATTGTTGACCACTGTAGGTGCAAGATAGCTGTATTGTATTGTTTTATATTGTTGACCACTGTAGGTGCAAGATAGCTGTATTGTATTGTAGACCACTGTAGGTGCAAGATAGCTGTATTGTATTGTATTACTCTTTTGTCACAACAGATTTCTCTGTGTGAAATTTGGGCTGCTCTCCCCAGGGAGAGCGCATCACTACATTGAGAGCACCACCCATTTTTGAAATATTTTTTTCCTGCATGCAATTCTATTTGTTTTTTGACGGGCGCAATAGCTGAGTGGTTAAGGTAGCATTAGGGGAAGAATTTTGACCAAAAATCATTAAAAAATGTGTTTTGTGTTTGTATAGCTGTTAGAGGCGTTTGATTGGCTAAGAGCGGGCCAGTCTAAGAGGGGCGTCTTTTCACTGTTAGCCGCGCGAAATTTGGCCAAACAGAGCAAACCATAGGCCTAGTTTGCATCAGTTTGACATGGTAAGTATATGTAAACACCAAACATGGAGTATAATACAAACTCCTCCTTTTTGTGTTTGTTGTGAATTTTGCAAGAATATTGTTTAATAAAGCAGGAACAGATGAAGTTATAAAGCTGTGCACTGAACATATTTGAAAATGTAATAAATGTATTATTGGGCACACTTTGCTATAGTCAACTGGAAACGGAAATGGTTTGTCCACTCTTACAGCCCTTCACTTTTCTCTTCTCATCAAGATTTCTTTACTTCTCTTGTGTTTGGCTGGCTAGCGATGACTGTGTGCATGTGTGTTACAGGCAGGGCTGATGACTATGAAGACTGGGTGCCCCATGAAAGCCTGAGGAAGGAAGACCCCAGCAGACACGGCTGCCTGCTGGGAACACGCATCACCTATCAGCGGCTGAAGCACGACTCCTGGTGAGCTGCAGTTGACTTCCACACATGTCTGCCAGCGAGCGGGATTGTTGTTGTAGTTTTGTCTTTCTGATTTTCAGAGGCATGCCTACGCATATGTTCAGTGAATAATTGTAGTTCCTTCGAAAATGTGTGCTCAGTGGGGTTTTTTCCTCCACCACTGATGTGTATTCTCAGGTATGACTGAGATATAGGAAAGATTTTCAGTGGTCCTGCTAGATTGTTCAAGGTTTTTTGTCTGTGTATATTATATCTGGGGTCAGTTTTGCATTATCGACTGATGTTTAACACACACTGCAGTGAATTCTGTGTATCAGTCTTGCTGTTAGATCTGCTTGTTAGAATATCATATATGAGTACGATTTATGATTATTTATTTATCTTTTATTTTATTTTCAATTTCAGGTGTCACAATGGCTATGAGTACACACCAAAAAGATCTGATAAAATCTGCCCCTGCGCCATTGAAGATTTTGAGTGGTGAGTAGCACACTTTGTACATTGGTGCTCTCTCTGTCTCTCCTCCTCTTCTCAGTCAGCACAGAACACTCTGCTCCGACTATGCGGATGATGATTGTGCCCTCTGGACTGCTGGTGTGGGGATTCCTGACAGACTGGGCCAAGGTGTGGTTGTGTGACTGTATGGATATGGGAATGGAGGGGAAAAAAAAGTTGAGAGGGTTATGCAGTTGAAACCACATTGGAAATGGGACAAAACACATGCACTCACGCACACTCTCCGTTCAAATTATTTTTTTGAAATGGAAAGATATACATGTATGAAAAGTTAATGCAGGTAGTGTCCCATAAAATGTATCACACAAGAGGTTTGCCTATCTGATGGATCATAATAGTGAATAAGAGGACTTAAAGGTTGAAACTTTAAAAGATAGTAGTATAAAAGATAGTAACAAAGGTAAATGTCTAGGTCTTTGATGTTAGTTTTTATTGGGTTGTCATAGTAACACAGAATACAGCTATGTCAGATATTTCTTGTAAGTGTTCTCTAGTTTCTCTGCAATTATCAACAAAAATATTAAAAAAAATTCCCACAAGTCTGGCCATATAATTATGTGACCTGGTTGAAACAAAATTTGACAAAAAACAAGAACGCCAGAGAATCGACAGACAGACAGAAAATACGAAAAAAAAACCCACCTTAGCCGAATGGAGAGCACAGGAACAGGAGTCATAATGGTTGCCGGAAAAAGAGGGCACTAGCCAGCGGGACAAAGGGGAGGTTACCTACTTCTGGGAGGTTATCGGCCGTAGTTTCGTTTTCTCCGCATAGGCGGATAGTAGTTTGCACAGGACAGGAATGTCACACCCCTGCCGGAGTCTGCACCAGTTGGGTCACGGTAAGTATGTTATTTAAACGTAATTTTAGATAGAAAATTTCCTTTTAGATAGAAAATTTCCTTTTCAAACAGCATGTGATTTTTTTCTTCTTTCTTTATGTGCTTTCAGTGATTTTGGCTACTACCGACCTGACAAGCAAGAGAAGTGCATCAAAGATCCCAATTACAGTGGTCCAGAAATCGATGTCTGCTTCCGAGGACATGAACAGAAAGTCATCAGTGAGGGGTGAGTTTTAAGGAGTGGATGCTCATCATTCCCCCTCCAGCTTTCAAGTCATCCTCAGCATTCCAGTAGGGAGTCCTATGAGATAGTTTATCAAAGATTATCAAATGGAAACTTAAAAGAGTATCTAGAGGTTTGCCTTGTCACACGTATTGTCCGTGTGTTCATTGGTTTTGATCAGTGTATCTGACACAAAGCTTAGTGTTGTTCATTTGTGGTCGGTTGGTTAATTTATCTTTTTGGTGTATTCATACAAGTTGGTCGTTTTGAATAAATCTGATGACAATACTTTATTCATGCGACACTTTCCTGGTTTCAGAGTGGACAGTAAAGATGTGTAATTGATTGCTCTGTACTGTGTGGGACAGTAACAAGCTGTCGCCAGTTGTTCTGCTCTGTGCTGACCTTTAGATAGTGCCTTCAGGATATGCCCCATCTCAGCCAGTTAGTGCCTCACACATTGTTTTGTTTTCCCCATCGTTGCAGGAGCAGCCACTCCACTGGATGTACTCCAGCCTTCTGCTCTGTCTCACCTTACTTTTATTTGTCAGAGCTTTGTTTCATTTTCCCTATATTTCTGTTGTCTTTTCGCCATTACCTATGCTTCATGGCTTCTTCTTGGTTGGCCCCTTCACTTTCCAAAAAAAGCAGCAACAACTAAATCAACAGGCAGAGTGAAAATGTTTAATTAACTTGCTGGCCATTTCTTTGGAATGGAATGGAAAAAAAACAACAACAAAAAAACAAAAACGCTCACACACAGAAAAAACAGCAACAAAAATGTCAGAAGTTCACACTCGAGCACATGAAACAGAGAAAAGAAATGAAAAAAAAACATATAATAAAATAGACAAAGACCAAACAAAAAATGACTTGCATCATCTAGGTTACATAAGCAAGCAAAAAGTATGGATGAAGCAGATATGTTCACATTGTTTAGATCAGTTAAAGTTATACAAGAGAGGAAAAAATCACTGGATCAGATTACCATTAACCAGTGCACTATCTTTTCTAATACTTGAAAGCCTGTGTCTTAGATGGTTTCATCACTGTTGAAGGAGATGATTATCACTGTTGTTATTCCTTTGTGCGGCAGAATTACATTCTATATATTCCATAGTTGTTGTGGTTTTTTTTATACTTTAATAAATCTGTATCATTACTTTTGATCAGTTATAATTTTCCAACAAAAACAGTAGAGCGGTGATTCTTTTTTCTTTTTCTTTCTAAGTTGCATTAAGTTTTAGAAATGATATGGACTGTTACTAATCGGACCAATATTGTACGGATCATTTTCTTACCTTCCAGGTATCGCAAGCTTCCGGGTGATGTTTGCAGTGAACAGGAAGGGTTTAAACCCAACAGCAAATACATCAATCTGACGCAGATCTGTGACGGGCGCATTGCAATTGAACCAAAGATGGTAAGATACTCCAGACTGTTGTCACTTCGACAGAACCATCGGGACACCTGTTTTGCTGTCCATTATTCATTTAATGCATCCTCCTGTCTCTTGCTGCCTCTTTCTAACATAAGTTTAAAAAAAAAAAAATTGTGTGGCATCCTTAACCTGAAATTTAATTACACATACTTAACCGTGACCCAACTAGTGCAGACTCCGGCAGGGGTCTGACATTCCTGTCCTGTGCAAACTACTGTCTGCCTATGCGGAGAAAACGAAAGTAACTACGGCCGATAACCTCCCGGAAGTAGGTAACCTCCCCTTTGTCCCACTGGCTAGCACCCTCTTTTTCTGGCGGCCATTATGACTCCTGCACACTGAAATTTTCTCACATGCACAAATGCACAAACACAGAGGCACACACACACACACACATACACAGCGTGTATTTACACGCATCAGAGCTGCAGATACAAACGTCATCATTGCCATTACCACCATCATCTCATCTTTACTACCACCACCACTGCTTTTGGCAGTATCTTCCTCACCATTATCATCATCATCATCATTTTAAAAAAAAAAAAAATTTTTAAATTAGCAGCATGATGGTCATGAATCCTTATCATCATCATCATCATCATCATTCTTTTTTTCTCCATTATTTATTTCAGCTGTTTTCTGCTCATGGCTGCATGGTGTATGGTTGAGTACGGTTTGTCATTTTTGGGCATAGCCTTTTATTTTTTTAAGCAGTATGGTTGTCATGAATCCTTATCATTATCATCCTCATCATCACATCATCATCATTATCATTCTTTTTTCTCCACTGTCAATTTCAGCTGCTTTCTGCTCATGGTTTGCACGTGTGTGTGTGTGTGTGGTTGAACGCAGTTTGTCAGTTTTTCGGTGAGGCTTTGTGCGAATGGGTGATGGCCAGTGCCAGTGCATCGAGTCTAGATTAATTTGAGAGGAATGCACTGATACAAATGCCATTCTTTATCATCAGTATTATTATTATTATTATCATTATCATCATCATTATCATTATTAATGTTATCAGTGTTATCATTATTATTATTATTACTATTATTGTTATTAATGTTCTAACTTTTGTGTTCAGGAAGAGGAGGGAGGAGGCCACAAAGTGTTGGTGATCGCCTTGTTCTTTCTGGCTGCCATCATTCTCTCTGCTGCCTTGGCCTACTTTGGCTACAAGATGGTCCTGCTACGACGACAGTGAGTGGTCACGGATCGATTGATTGATTGATATGGATGCTTATGCAGAGCTTGTCCTTGGTTAGAGACCAAGCTCTAAGCTTTTTACAGAGTCGTTTGCACACAAGGCTGCCAGCTGGAGTGGAGCCCACAGAGAGCTGCCTTTAGGCGCTCATCATTTGTTTCCAGTGTGTCATTCAGTTGGACTTGAGTCATGCGCAAGCAGGCACACAAACACAGACACACACACACACACACACACACACACACACACACACACACACACACACACACACACACACACTGAAGGGATTGCATCGCCGTCATGCACCATGTAGACAGTCACTGTGTCAAAAATGAAGTGAACAGTGCCAGTTATGTCTCTGGTTTTTGCTGTTGTTTGACCCATTCCTTTCCAAGTAAAACTAAGTGATCTTCTCATTCCAGGCGGAGTAACAATACAAGCAGTGAAGGCTGAAAGGGGATTGATTCAGAAAAAAAAACCCAGCTCAACTCAAAAATCATTTTGGCCTAGTGTTGTGTCTTTGGGAAAGGCACTTGACTATAATCATTTTGGCCTACTGTTGTGTCTTTGGGAAAGGCACTTGACTATAATCATTTTGGCCTACTGTTGTGTCTTTGGGAAAGGCACTTGACTATAATCATTTTGGCCTAGTGTTGTGTCTTTGGGAAAGGCACTTGACTATAGTCATTTTGGCCTACTGTTGTGTCTTTGGGAAAGGCACTTGACTATAGTCATTTTGGCCTACTGTTGTGTCTTTGGGAAAGGCACTTGTCTGTAATCATTTTGGCCTAGTGTTGTGTCTTTGGGAAAGGCACTTGACTATAGTCATTTTGACCTACTGTTGTGTCTTTGGGAAAGGCACTTGACTATAATCATTTTGACCTACTGTTGTGTCTTTGGGAAAGGCACTTGACTATAATCATTTTGGCCTACTGTTGTGTCTTTGGGAAAGGCACTTGACTATAATCATTTTGGCCTAGTGTTGTGTCTTTGGGAAAGGGAAGTTCCTGTTTGAACAAAAAATGATAATAATGACTGCTCTTGTTATTGTGTCAGAATATCAGATCAAAGTGCCAAGTTTAGAGAATACAAAAAATATAAATATAACAGTAAATGTAGTTTGCATATAATTTGGCTTCTTTTTTTTAAATTTTTTTGTGCCCATCCCAGAGGTGCAATATTGTTTTAAACAAGATGACTGGAAAGAACTGAATTTTTCCTATTTTTATGCCTAATTTGGTGTCAACTGACCAAGTATTTGCAGAGAAAATGTCAATGTTAAAGTTAACCACGGACACACACACACACAGACGCACGGACACACACACAGACACACATAGACAACCGAACACCGGGTTAAAACATAGACTCACTTTGTTTACACAAGTGAGTCAAAAAAGCACTAACTGTAAGCTGGTAGTTACACAGTGTAGGGATATTCACAAGTCTAGCATTGTTTTCATGATAAAACTAGGTACTATGTATGAGGGAGGAGTTGTGTGGTTGGTGTTGTTACAGCAAAGTGGTGTACCGCTACTCCATGTTGAACCAGACGGATGACAAGGACTTTGATGAGGAAATTGAACGGACGCTGACTGGTTCAACGCACGTGTTTGGGGAAATGTCGGATGAGGAGGTGGGACTTTTATTATCTCTCTGTCTCCCTTTCTTTCACTCTCTCTGTCTTGTCCAAGTTTCACTCTCTTGCTCATTCCATAGCTAAGTAGGAAAATGCCGAAAATACTTTCACATTTACACAGACATCATGTTATTGTGTGTGTGTGTGTGTGCGCGCTCGCTCACGTTTGCATATATTTTGTGCATGCGTATTATTTGTTGGTTTATACATGCAACAGTATTGTAAACAAGTATTATGAAACATATTATGCGTATGCGAGGTTCACAGGAGACAGACTAGGGCCCTGAAGTACTGCCGAATTTGTGGATGTGCCGTATCGCTTGGTATGATTACGAATATGGTGCGGTCAAGCAGACAGTTCATCAGAAGTGAAAGATCAGGAAATACTTCGCTGAAATGAACACAGGGAATAGGCTGCTGGAAAAAAGGATGCTTGATGCGTGAACAGAAAAATGGTGATTGGAGATGGGGAGGTAACTAGCCATAGGTACTTTGATTTTTGTCTTTTCTGTATGGGATGATATTTTGCACAGGACAGGAATTGGACCCTTGTTGATATCTAACCTAGTGAGTCATGACATTGTATGTAATTTTAGGGGAAATTTTTCTTATCTTTGAGAACAGTCCAGAATACGTCTTGCTTGTCGTGAGCATGTTTGTTCACTGTGTGTGATGTGCCGTCAACAGGAACTGCCAGCTGACCCTCGGCAGAATGGACACGTCCAGAAGGGTCAGCCCAAAGTGAGAGGTTACCATGATGATTCTGATGATGTAAGTATACATCAGGCATGGTTGTACAGAATAGTACAGTGCTGAGGGCTTGTCCTTGGCTTCAGTGTGAAGGCAGAACAGTGAATAAAATTCTGCATTCTGTCGCAGAGGTAGATCGATGTTTGGGTATGAATTGTTGACATGATTTTCTTACAAATGTGGGTATGATTGTTGACAGGATAGTAAGAAGTTGGGTACACTTGTCAACATTATCGTATCATGGAAGTTTGGGTGGGTCTACATTTTCTGTATTGTGGTGATAGCCTCTGCTCAGGGTTTGTGTTTGGTTGTGCTGTAAGCTGCATGACTGACAAACTGTGTAGAGTGTAGGAGTGGGGTGGGGAGGGGTATTTGTGTATGTGTGTGATATGGACCCTTTGAACTCTGTACGATATTTATAACAATAACTCACTGGAAGTTCAGTGAAGTATTCTGTTAGGTACAGTTACATTCATTTTATACGATATTTATAACAGTAACTCACTGGAAGTTCAGTGAAGTATTCTGTTAGGTACAGTTACATTCATTTTGCTGAGGAGTCATCATTGACAGAGAGTTCAGCTTCAGGTCAGCCTCATAACACTGGTATATTTTGATAAAAAAACAAACAAACAAAAAACATACTATCTGTAAGAACATTCGAAACGAGTAAAACTCATCATTCGCTCATTGAGTAGAGGTCTGTGTAATTGTGATGAATGCTTTCTGTCATGTGTGGGAATGGAATGGAAATGTTCATGAACCAGACAGCTTTGACCGGATAGGATACGTGTGGCAAGGAGTGGGGTCTGTAATGTCTCCATTGTCTTTTGTGTTTTCAGGACATGCTGGACTAATTGCTGAAGCCAGCCTGTGATCTACACCCCCCCCCCCCCCCCACCCCCCTTTACACCATTCCTTTTCCATCTCCGTGGGGTCTTGGCTGGGCAGAATGGTACACGTCACCATAGATCTGCTTGCATCATTGTCATCAACACCTGTGCATCTGAACATAGTCCATTGTTTGTTGTAGTTGTAGTAGAACTGAGTCTGGTACAGATCAGATCCTTCTCTAGCGCTGTGGAGGAGAAGAAATTGGTTTTCAAGCGATACAAAGAGGTGGTTGCCATTTGGGTGGAACCTTCAGTTGGATCAGTGTGATGTTTAACCATTCACTTTATGTGAATAGTTTATGATAATGACACCTTTAGTTGACATGATCATGAATATCAGTTTATAATATTGACCCCTTTAACATGGCCGTGTATGTCAGTTTATAATATTGACACCTCTGACATGACCATGAATGTCAGTTGACAGTATTGACACCTATGACATGACTATGTGTGTCAGTAAACCACAGATATCCATAACACAATATCGCTCCTGCTTTGCAAGTGGAGGGCAAGTACTACTTCTCAAGGTACTGTGTTGGGACACAATGCATGCCCATATGTCACTTTGACAGTTTGAACAGCCGTCATCTGTCCATAAGTTTGAAAACAAATTTCTTCTTCTTTATCTTTGTTGGATACATACTTAGGTAGACTTGTTTCCACTGAAGATATCCAGTGGGATTTTGGGTTTTTTTTTCCTTACCTGTCTAGCTAGTGGTAGATGTTTCGAATCAGAATGGAAATGTGGAGGGAAGTTCTGTGTCTTTGGATTACTGTTTCTGAAATATGCAAACGTTTGCTGATAATGTTTTGTGAAAGCTTCTGTACTTGTCAGTGTTTTCTTTGTTTTGTTTTTTTTGTTTGTTTGTTTTTTGGGGTTTTTTTTTTCTGTTTGGCATCTGGACGTTTTATATCAGGGTTAACATGATAGTGCTAGAACTTTCAGGATATGCTGGAATGTTTGCAGGAAAAAACGTGACTTGATGAAATTGTTTGTGATGGTGTGGGTCAGCACTTCATGTCAGTGCTTGTGGCCCTGGTGGTAAAGCTGACTGTGGAATGTGAAAGAAATACTGGGTACAAAAAAAAAGTGATTGCAGTTCATGTCAGTGAATTTGAGAAATGAAGATTAGAATAAAGTGGATTGGGGGGAGGGGGGGGGGGGGAAGTTGGGGTGGGTTTTTTTTGTTGTTGTTGTTTTTTTTTGGGGGGGGGGGGGGGGGGGTTGCTCCTCCAATGGTTAATGGAAATCCATGATCGGATGATTCAGCTTTTCATGTTATAGTAAGAGAAGGTAAAATTGTATCGCAGTTAGTAAGGGTAAATCTGTACCTTAGCAAAGTAAATGTAAATTGATATGTTAGCGAGAAAAGTTAAATCATCTATTCTCACATTGTTTTCAGTACTGGATGAGAGTCCACCAAAGCTGGTGTTTCAGTGACTTGAACTCTGGATCCATGTGTTTTTGTCGAGACAGGGGTGCAGGTGTGTCCAAAAATAGTACAGAGGTTCAACAGTACATCCAGAAATCTGGGTTTGAAAACTCTTGTTTCAGATCAGTGCCGGATAGGTGAAATTGTGATATCTTGTTTGCATATTTATTTTGTTACAATTAGCAATTCTAAAATAGCATGAAACAACAGTTCGTGTGTATGATGAAAATAAAGGAAGAAAAAATGAAGAAAGAAAGAACCGTGAAGGGGTGCTCTATCTCCACCATTGACATGTTCATTGTATGTCGACATGAACATGAAAGTATCAAGTTCTGTGTATTTGTTTACTGTTTTACTTGCCTCCATGTCAGTTCCTGTTTGAAGTATTTGGCAAGTGTTTCTAGTTTTCGTCATGTAGTATCCAAGCCAGAAAGCCATCACAGGAGTTGGTTGAGAATTTGACAGATAGAATAGTAAAACTTGCATTGATATTAAAGCAGTGGAATTTTGATGGGTTTTTTTTTTTTTTTAGAAGTGTATGGTGATTTAGCACACGTCTTTCCTGACAGTGAGCAAACGAATATCATTTGGACCAACCGTTGCACTTTATACATGCTCTTTCCCCCCCACAGTCATACGGATATTTTAACAAAAACAAAATTTTTTAAATGATGCCCTGAAATATGCAAGTGTGTAATGGTCTGCAATATATTTCTTATGCTCCATTTTCTTCCTGACACTTCTCCTTCTTTTTGTTTTTGTTTTTTACTTCTTTTAAACATTTTTTTTTTCAGAGAAGACCGACAGGTTTGATAATACAAACACATTCTTTATCCAGAGCACTCCTGATAACATGTACCAGAATTTCTTTTTGTTCATTTATGACATATTTTTGTATTTTGTATGTTCATGTACAATATCTTTAAATTTTGCTTCGGAAATAAAAATAACTAATAAAATTTACAAAAGAAAAAACAACCACCCAGATTGGTTTGTGAGAGAACGAGTATGAACTGCATGGTTTGGTGGAATAATGTGACAAGACATTGTGGTATTGGCTGTGGTTTTCACAGAAAAAGGGAGAAAGGAGAAAGTCTATATGATTGTGTGCATGTTTTGGTCTTGCATTTTGTGACTTGCTCATTGTGAATTGTGTTTATTTCATGACTCATGCAAGACTTTTTTTTTCTTTTTTTTTTTTTTAGCATTTGTTTTGTGATCTCGATGGAACTATTCAGACATTGATTGGATTGTTAGTTGGATACATATTTATTACTCATTCCAGCACATGTATACATGTAACTGAGAAATACTGATAAATTTGTTTAACTTTGTATCCCATTTATATGCTTATATTCATGTATATAAACTGTTAAATAAAGTTAGAAAAAAAAGAACATAACAAAAAGATGTATCACTGAAGTTACATAAAAAAATCTAATAAGAACCCAAAAGGGACGACTACACTCCTGCATTAATTTCTTGCTTTTGGCTTAAAATTTGTTATTTATTTTTTCATTTAGGCATCGTTGCTTTTCCAAGAATTTGCTCAAGTCGGTGTGCTATTTTGCAGTCACTGTATAACTTTTGAACTATGTTTTGAAACAAATCTTCTCCCTGATATCTCCGAAGGGGATGAACTTATAGAAACAATTCTCTCCAGTAAAAGGGGTGTTCCATTCCCATTTCTTTTTTCCTTCTCTTTCTGTCACATAGTTATTGTAAGCATTCCTGGATCTGCGATGCACATGATGCATGAACAGGGCTGTTCATGTCATTGCGTCCGGATGCCAGTTGTTTTGTGAGGTGTAGAAATATTTGGAGGAAGGTATGGTTTATGATGTGTAGAAATATTTGGAGGAAGATATTGCTTGTGAGGTGTAGAAATATTAGGAGGAAGGTACTGTTTGTGAGTCGTAAAAATATTTAGGAGGAAGATATTGTTAGTGAGATGTATATTAGGAGGAAGATATTCAGTCTTTGCTCAGGTATGATAGTTTTTTATACTGGTCAACGGGGAAGTGCATACATTTCATTCTTTTGTTGTACCTGATGGATGGGTGATCTTGGCCTGTCTGATGATTTGGTGTTCCTCTTTTCTTCTTACTTTTTGGACTCAAGCGTCTAACTGAGAATGTCTTATTAACCACCTGGATTTTGTTTACCATCTGCATAAGTGTCCATGTGTGAAAGAGTTTGTTTAGGATAAACTTACATATTCTTAACTGACGCAAGTGACAGAGAAACCAAAACTAGCAAGATGGTAGCATAAACGATTTTAGCAGCAATAAGTTTCTTTCGTGTTAAGAGTTTTCCTATGTCGGCGCTAATTCCATAGACTTTGGAAAATCCTTACGCTGTGATTGCTTATAGAACCCAGCCCCAACCAGAGATAGAAGGTCACAGTCTTAAACATGGAATCATCAATTTTCTTTCAAAAAAAGAATTTTTTCAGAGGTTGTAGAGCTGCTTTCATTCAATGTGCATCAAAACTAGAATAGATACTGGCCACAAAAACTAGAATAGATACTGGCCACATTGATAGTAGTACCACATCAAAAGTCCGGCGTCAAAAGGTCAGGGTCAAAGAATGACATGGGGAAAAGATTACTGTTGGCTTAATAGGGCTTAGGTCTTATGAAATCTTCATAAAGCCCACGTTCAATTCAAGAAGTCAAAGGGTTATTGTTGTGTTCAAAATATGTAGCATTTTCATTGGATGTTCAGTTTTGTGCTGCACCCCACTAGGCCTGCAACCTCCCCACCCTCTTTTCTTCTCCTTATTTTTCATTTTTCATTTCTTCATTCCTGTGCTGGTTGTAGAAGTCAGACAAGTATGTCTTGAAGGTCTTTTTTTTCTTTTTTTCTTGCCTGTCTTTTTGTTATGTTTTTCTGCTTGTCTGTCCATCAGTATGTGTTTAGAGACTCTTTGTTTTTAAATCTAAAATGCATGTTTATTTGGTTTCATTTTTTTCTTTCTTTATGTTTTAAAACTAGAATTACTTGTATCCTTTGCTATTGCGGTGTAGTTTGCAGTTGTATTTTTAAAAGAACTTTGTACTTGCAGTTGGTTTGGTTTTTCGTTCGTTACCTGATTATTTTAAGTTCTGAAGGAACATGAGAGATTAAGTTAACTGATGTACATGTGACATACTGTGACAGAAGCCTGAAACTGGGGCAGTGGTGGCGGTGTGTGTGTGTGTGTGTGTGTGGTTGGTTTCTTCTTTTTTTTCTGATTTATGTGTTGCTTTCTGTATTTATCTCTTCTTGAAAATATCCTGTGTGCATGATTCCTTGGTTGGTGTTGTGGTAGAAGGGGATTCACTTGATTTAGTTGGGAGTTTATGTTGTATCTACGTCTTAGAACTGGCTCTGTGCTGGCAAGGTAATTCAAATGCACAGCATAGTTTCGTTCATTTCGGTTTATTTTCCTTGACTGGTTATGTTCCTGTTTCATGCTGTGTGTGTTTTGTGCAGTGTAGCTTTTGTTTCTCAGATGAATGTGTGTAATATCAAAATATTGTGCAGCATTTTAGTCAAGCTTCCAGACTTCCTTCAGCAAATCTGTGATCAGTTTATTTCTGTATATTTGTGAGCAAATACAACACTTTTTGAGAAGATGGAAGTGGAAAATGTGTAAAGGGAAGAATTATTAAAAAAAAAAAAAAAAAAAAAAAAAAAAAATCAGATGCATGTAATGTTGAAGCATGCTTTTGAATATGTGCTAAACTTTTGATTTTTCCCCTCAGAATCCTAGCTTTTTGATTGCTTAACAGACTTGAAAATTGCTGATGGGGGTGTTTCATATTGATTCTCTGAAATTTGTATTGAGGGTACTACATATAGATTCTCTGAAATTTCTATTGAGGGCACTATGCATTGATCTACTGTACACATTGATGCCGTACGGAGGAATGTCTGTCCTGGAAATTTGTAGAAGCTGAAGCAAACTTATTCAATTTTTAATGGCTCAGCAAATTATCAGGAGCAAATTGTCATTTTTCTTACTATATATTAGGCGGGCCATGGGAGCAGGAGGAATAAAATACAAGAATAGCTAGCTTTACATTTGAGGGGTTGGAGGAATACCTCCAGTGACATACTGGTTTTAGGATGCAAGGACTTAAGTAAATATTGGGCTTTCAGCCAACATCATTCCTCTGTTTCAACTTTGTTGTGCTGACACCATCATAATTGTTAAAAAAAATACTATATTTTGGTGCGGAAAATTAGCACCATATTGATGTTAAAATATTGAATTAATGTATTGGAATGTCAGCCATATATCTTTTTTTCAACACTCTTCAAAAATATTTGATATAGTGTGAGATTTAAGTGTTATTAGTGTATGAAGTTTGGTACAAGTTGATTGTATTCCATTTGTCTTTTGTTTTCAAGGAATGATTTGCTGTTATTTTCAGCAGATTCGTGGGTTCAGATTCACATACAAACAAGTAATTGCACATTTGGGTATGTTGAAAGGGGACAGTGTTTTTATGATTTGTCTTCGGCAGTTTGCTATAATTTTTGGTGTGTGTGTTTGTTTGTTTTTTTCCACATAAGATTTTCCATTGCTGCATAATTGTATTTTAAACTTGAATAAACATGACTAACTAACAAACTGTTTCCAGCTAATTGTTAGCTAATTATTTGTGTGTGTATTTGTGTGTGCGTGCTGTGACTTTATATTAACCCATTCAGTGCCTTCAAAGTTGTGTAAATCTTCTGACTGGGACCACTGTCTTGACAAGGCAAAGTTTCTGACAACTTCTGCGCATATGAGGCAAACCAACTCTTCATGTGCACTCCACGTGGTCCACTTGACAAAACATTAACAAGAAGAAAGGGGTCTTCCACCTGGCATATGCTAATTTAAATAGCATGAATAAAATATTTACAGGTACATTAAACTAAGCATTCTGAGTCTGTTTATGTTCACTGACAAACTCTGATGAAGGTAAATTGCAACAGATGCACAAGACACTATAGTTGGCCCAGTCTCAATCTGGAGTGAGTGAATGTCATCAAAGACCTTCCTGTTCTAAAGGGGGAAGCTCTTAGTTGTCAGAAAGCTCAAATGCTCAGTTTCTGAGGACTTGACTGAACCCACATTTGTCATTGTTGGGACATTTATTCACATACATGTCTACAAGAGCTGTGATTTGTTATAAAATTATAACATTTTTTAATTTTAATGATAATAATAATGGTATTTATATAGCACTGAATCTTGTGCATAGACAAATCAAAGTGCTTTCACACCAGTCATTCACACGCATGCATAACTCTAAAACTGGAGAAGCTGAAGACAAGGAAGGGGCAGGGAAAGGAGGCTATTTTGGGAAGAGATGGGTTTTTAGGCCAGACGTGAAGGAGCTGAGTGTGGAGACTTGACGAAGCTAAAGAGGAAGTTCATTCCAATTGCAAGGTCCAGAGACAGAGAAAGAACGGCGGCCAACAGTCGAGAGTTTGAATCTGGGTATGCATAAACAGAGTGGATCCGAAGTTGATCTTAGTGAGCGAGATGGAGTGTAGAGGTGAAGGCAGCCACAGAGATAGGAAGGGGCTGATTTGTGAATACATTTATAACATAGAGTGCTGATCTTGTACTTTATTCTGTGTGAGACAAGAAGCCAGTGGAGATGTTGCAAAAAAGGAGTGATGTGCTCAGATCTTTTCTTTCTGAGGACGAGTCGGGCAGCAGAGTTTTGTATGTGTGGATGAAGCAGGCAAACCGGACAATAGAGTTACAGTAGTCAAGGCAAGAGAGAATGAGAGAAACAAGTCTAAATGTTGCGTAAATGGACAGATATTTCCAGATGGAACTGATGCGCCCCAATAGACAGTAGCAGGATTGACATGTCTGACTGATAAATTTTTGCATGGACAGTGTGTTGTCAAGGACAATCCTGACTGAACTGGAAAGAGGGATGGATGTACTGCCAAGTCTGATTGTGTCAGTTGTGATGGAAGAGAGTTTTTGTTTAGTTCCTATGATCATTGCTTCAGTTTTGTTTGCATTCAATTGTAACTTATTTAGGGTCATCCAATTTTGAATATTTTCTCCTATAGGTATAACCTGACAAGAAGCATGTTACTTCCAGCTGTATTTTATATGTTTTCTTTTTGGAAGTTATTCTGTGGAGGTAGAAATAGACATTTTTGTAGCACCAAAATTATTACCTTCGTTTTGAAATGCCTGAATAGCTATATATAATCGAAATGATTGAGGGAAAGCCCAGAATCAGAATTTACATTCATTTTCCATCACAAAAAATATTTGCTTTATTTCTGTATCTTCTATAGTTAAAATCCAAACCAACAAGAGCTATCCCTATCCATATTCAGCAGAAAATGAAATGGCAGAAGCATAGTGGTTAGCACAGTGGACTTAACACAGGTATTTAAAAAAAAAAAAGTTTAATTTCTTGATTGAAAATGTTGCATTTCAAAGGTTTGTGCTATACTAGCATTGGTACCTGGCTTCATCCATTAATGATGAATGTGTGTGACTACTGGCCAATGAAAGGTCAACTTGACTTCAAAGAAATATATTTCAAACATCACAGCATGAGGGAATAGTGTCAGAATGTAGACTTCCAGGCGAGTTTTATCCCGCTGATCTACAGCAGTGCAGTGGGTTATCAGATGATTAATTTATGCTAATTACTCTAATTTGGAGAAGAAAGGCATGTGAAACACTTTTTGGAACAAAAAAAGAAGAAAAAGGATCTTCCATGGACTGCATGCAACTGACCCCCACAACAAATATGGAAACCAAATATTCTGAATATTATACAACAGAACATTCTAAAGATGTCCAAATCTGATCACCTTCACCTTAAAGTCTAGAAAAGGAAAATTGGTTGATAAATTAATGTTACAATGTAGCGTCCACATATCATGAATAACAGTGCCTTGGTCAAGATACATTCTAAGAAAGATATTCCAAAATACGTCTTTTATAAATTTTGAAATGATGTTCCAAAATACGTCTTTAGTAAACCATTGTCTGAACATACATCAGGTCAATCGCAAGGGATACCTGGAGGTGATCCTGCAAGCACATCCAAGCCAAACAGCTGACTTCCTCTCTAAAAAGACATGACTGTGATTCTTTTTCTGAAACCTGTTTGTCATGTGGATCAGTTCACTGACCCAACACAACACTCCTTCCTCTCAGGTTCTGGAACAGAACTAGTTACACAGACCAATCTGTTTAGCACATGACACCACTGTTACCTGCACATGACAGTCTTCCTCCAATGCAGAACATGTTTTACGCAGTTTAATCTGCTGAGCGCACGATGCAACTCCTGTACAATCCTTCACATCTGAAACAGAAACCATGAAAGACAACCTCCTCCCCCACCCACCTCACCTCCCCCAGCTGCCCACTTCCTGTTGCTCCAACCATGTGCTGATCCAACCATGAATTTCAATCAAGAGCCTTAAAAAAAAGGTTATTTAAAGGAAAAGAAAGACTAAATGTATACCAGACAAAATTTACTTGAATATGTATATCACATGTGTGGTGATTAAATTACAAGCATTCTTATTCTTTTTTCAGTTTCAGAATGCTGTTACTCCTATGCTGTGCTGTTATAACAATTTCACTCAAGAATCCAAAATAATATATCAAAAAAGAGTTAAGACTTAACGCACTCATGACAAAATTTACCAGATGTGTACACCACGTGTGTGGTGATAAAATTTATAGCATTCATATTCTTTTTCATTGTCAGAATGTACCTAAATTTCTCTGTACCATTCCTTAAAACTGCCTTGCAAGGATTTAAGTGTACACTTGCTATTGTGTAAAACTGTCTTTGATGCAAAGACATGTCACTTCTTTGTACAATAGAACAAACAAAAACATCCATGACAGAACAAAACAGAACTTTACATCATTAATCTTCATTTTGCAAGTGGACCATCAGTTCTTTCTTGTAATAATATAGAAGTATTCTCACTCATATCGGGTTTGTTTTTTACTTTTAATCATTTTTTAATCGCACTTTTTTCTGTTAAATGCACTTAAAGCATTTTCCTCCACATGTGTATACATATATACATCTGGCACCTGCGCATAGTGACAGTTGATATTCATGCCAAGACATTTCTGGTTTGCCAGAGACAAACCATGTCAATAAGGACAAAATTTAATTTCTACACCGCATGTGCGGTGATTCAGATTCTCACTTACATTCTTTTTTTTCTTTCTTTCTTTCTTTTTTTCTTTATTTTTCAGTCTCCCAACCATACACAAGAACATGACCAGTGAATTGACATTAGCTGAGTTCTTGTTTTTTCAGACAATTACAATGTCCGCACTTCCAAAGATATAGAACTATAGTGAAAATATACGAAAAGTTAATACATGAATTCATTTACTGAGAGCAAGGCATCGGTAACTTGTTCTTTGAGCCGTAACGTTTGTGTTGGAAATAGGCACAGCAGACCACAAACACAAACAGCACGACCGATAACTGTAAATGACACAGAGTGACCTTCCCTGCGCCAAGTCAATGTCAAGCCTCGATTTAGACGACCGGCAAGATGGAGGCCATCATGTCAAGATCCGTGGCTGTGTTTGCTCCTCAACTGTAAGTTATTTACGCGGTTTTTAATTTATTGGTTGCATGCTATATATTCCCATAGTCATGAAAAACTGTTTGTTTAATTTTTATGTCGACCAAGTACATGTCACGAAACGTGTCGGACTGGAAATTGCAAAGGTCGAAGAGGACGATGGTCACCATAGACTCCACAAGACAGGGCGTCTGCTTAGCAGACTGCTGATCATGCCAGTTCAGTTATCAAGTTAATCTGTTTTAATCATTTATCATTACAAGTGCAACCCTTAGAACCGAAGAACCACATCGGTATATTTTGATATTCTTAGGAGAACTGAGCAGTAAACGTAACATCTGAAACAGAGCAATTAACTTAGTTATTGAGTTCGAACTTTTGATAGTTTAACAAAACGATGAAATGCTGTACATTTATGAAGTTTATGGAGAAAATCTGATTAGCAATGTGCACACAACTTTCAACATTGACAGGTGGCATAAAATTGATTCCTTTGGTGTCACAAAAGCATGCACACATGCATACACATCAAACAGAAAATGCATGCACACACACTCCACACACGCATGCACGCGCGCATGCACGCACACACACACACACACACACACACACACACACACACACACACACACACACACTGCACACAGGCACATTCACTTCTGATAAAACGAGTATGGGGAGGACTTGTTTCTATCTTTAAATTTTCACTCAGTGACAAGACTTACCATGCTGGACCAATGTAACTAAGCAGTGGATTTGACTAAAATTTGGGTGTACACATTTTAGTATTACTTTGAATTGACAGTTATAGAAATGTATCCATCGCTGAGCTAGTGTCAGTATTATAGTGTAGTATACATTTGTATCTTTATTTTACTTTTAAGTTGGTGAGAATTGATGTTTGATGTTAATTTTTTTTGTTTTGTTTTGTAGGACTCAGGTCAGAGGGATGGCCACATTGAAGGACAGTAAGTTGTTTTGTATTAGTTTTTAACATATGTAACATATCCATGCAAATAAAGTATACACACGTTCACCAGTGTATATTTATATGCATGTGTACTGGGGGTAACTGAATGAAACTGAAAGACGTGTTTGAAAAAAGTCATTCTCAACAAAATGGACATAATGGACATAACTGACTTTCTCCAGTTAAAAAAGCATTATTAAGTCTTCTCCGTAAGAGCATCAGGACCCATCATTTAAGTTCTTGAAGAGTCCAGGAACCCTTGCTTTATGGATTATTTTTGCTTCTGTTGACATTGTTTTTAACTCTAGATATAAGTACTAAAAGTAGTTGTACCAAGCTTTGAACTTTTCAGTTTTTCATTTTCTGTACAGTTCATAATTTGAATCCATTTTGAGGCTTGTTACTGTGAAATCCTGAGCAAAGTCCAGCAAATGAGATAACCTATTATTGTTGTTGCTCGTAGTGAGCTCTAGATCAGTGGTATGGTATAGTCTTTCACATTTGGTGTTCTGTGTTTCACCAGCCTATACACCTGTTCTGGAGCCTTTTCAGTATGGGACTGAAGGAGAACAAAGAAATATGTTTTACAGTGTGTTCCAGTTCTAAGTTTGAAAAGTGTTTTGCTGAAGGCATCAGATTGAGGAGGGGTTGGTGGGACAAGCATTTTGGACAGATAATGTTTTTTTATTTTTTCTCTTTTATCTGTAAGAAGTGGAGGAAAGATACAGTTACTGGTTCTGCAATCAGAATTTCCATCTGACCACTGTGTTTCAACAACAGCACAGCTGGTTGTTGGATGTATATCATTAGCAATATCCATTGACTTTGACGCCATGATTGAGATAGTAGATATTTAAAGGAAGAACTTGTAAAATTATAAACTGATAAAACAGAATACCTTTTGATGTGGCTTAGAAACTTTGTGGATGAAACATTTGTATCCAGTTCATACTCGTCCATGTATAGGAACAGAGTCACACACACACACATATACACACGGGCGTGCACACACACACACACACACACACACATGCGTGATGGTAGTTTTTGGACCAGCCTCACCTTATTCAGAGGGTGTGCTACAAACCTAATGCTATGAATTATGGTGTGCAGTTCGCCTTCGACTGAAGTCAGTGACCAACATTCAGAAGATCACCAAATCCATGAAGATGGTGTCAGCTGCCAAGTACGCCCGAGCTGAAAGGGAGCTGAAACCAGCGCGTGCCTATGGAGCTGGTGCAAAAGGTATGTATGCCATGGATGGATCAGTCATTTTATTATTTTCAGTACACACATATTTGAAATTAGTTGTTTACCCTGTTCTACTCTTAATGTTTTTTTGTATGCGTGTTTTTTTTCCTTCTAATTAAATATAGTTTTGGATACAGAAGATCACTTTTGATATAAACTGCTTTTTCTTGCAGCTTTTTTTGAGAGTGCTGAGTTGCAACAAGACAAGGCCCAGCCCAACCAGATGATTGTGGTGATGTCGTCTGATCGTGGTCTTTGCGGAGGTGTTCATTCTGGTATCTGCCGTGAGTTGCGTGGCATTCTTGGGGAGCGCGGGCCCACTACTGAAACCAAACTGGTGGTCGTTGGAGACAAAGCCAAGGGCATCCTGCAGAGGTACATAACACTTCCTCTGTAAACATATTCTTGAATTGAGCCCACATTACATAACTGGAATTATTTGCTTTGTTCAAGCTAATACTGAGTTTTTTAAATAAAAAGATACATGTAGTTTTGTTCCTTATATCTGTGGCATTGACACATGTGCCAGCTTGTTTTTTGTGATGCATTATTTTCTGCACAGTGTCATTTGCATTGGATTTATTGTGAAATCACATACTTCCACAATACTTTCGGATATTTACAGCCATCAAAATGCATGTGAAGTGTGGTGATAACAGCGTTTTAGATATGTGGAAGTTGAAGCTGACATTGTTCTGGGGTATCGTTTTGACACTTGACAGCATGAAACACCACCAGAGGTGGGTGCACAGAAAGAAACTTTGTCAGTAAATAAAAAAGAAGACCATAGAAAAAAAAAAGGCTTACTGACTGATGGATAGAAAAAAATGCTGAAAATGTCAAGAAGACGTTGATGCAGTGCATCTTTGCAATGTGGGAGACCTGTTACATTGCCGTTGACCTTTGTTGATTCCTGACTTTCACAACTTTGCAAAGAATGTTCAGAAACATGGATCTGTGAAGCATGTGTAGCATTAGACCATGGAATGGAACATCTGCAAGCAGTAACATACTGCATAATGAAATGGTGGTGCTGCTTCTATGTATTCCAATCATTGTCCAGCAGTAGAATGACCTTTGATGGGACAGTTTCTCTTTTTACATTATGATTATGTTGAAATATGATTGTAGATCTGTGAAATGGTACTTTCCTGTTTTCTGTCTCTGTATCAGCATACGACATTTTCTTGACTGCATTTTCAGTGTAAAGTGTTTTGCTGAAGTGCCAGTTCTGTATTGTTTCAGAACGTTCAAGGACAACTTTCTGATGTCCTTCAACGAATATGGACGCAAGCCCCCAGTGTTTGCTGACGCTGCGTTGGTGGCTAACGCCATTCTGGACGTTGACTACAAGTTTGACGTGGCCAGCCTCTATTTCAACACCTTTAGGTAACCGTTTACAAGCGTTTTGTTATAAACCAGGCACAAAAAGTTATGGGTCACCATGATGTCAGGGGTACATTCTTAAAAGAATAGATGCTATTAAACTGAATAAACATATGCTAAAATGTCATTTTGTGGATATTGCAATAAATAGAAAGTGTTTTTGGGGCCAGATTTGTTACCAGTAGAGGATCCATGTTTATACTTGTCTGTAAAAAAAATGCAGATTTTACACAAAATATGGTCTGTTTTGCAGATCCAGTTAAAAAAAAAAAGCTGTTTAATTAGACATTCTTAACCGTGACCCACTGGTGCAGAGTCCAGCAGGGGTTTGGATTCCTGTCCTGTCCAAACTACTAGTCTGCTATGCAGAGAAACCGAAAGAAGCTGCGGCAAATAGCCTCCCTTGGTTTTTAACTTCCATGCGTCCTCTTTTCTGGCAGCCATCTTGGATTTCCTGAGGAGTCAGTCTGAGACAATACTGACATCCACTTAAGAAAATCAGCTGAACTGTTCTAAGGAATGTTCCGTGTTGTATGTGCGCCATAAAATTCGGAGTATGCTTGTGTGTATGGCAAAGTAAAAATTGTCATTCCTGTAACAGCCCAGTCACATAGCAAGAGGCAAATGTATGAGTTACGATTGCAGAAACAGTGAATCGGTGTATGGCTGTATTTGGATTATGTCAAAGCTTGGCCTAAAGAAATACTATTCAAGATGGGAGATTGAGGGCGGTAAGGCTCTTTCCTTTCTTTTTTTTTTTTTTCTTTCTCAATTCCCCATAACATACTGTCCTACCCAGCTCCTCTTTATAATAACTCTCTTGTAACAAGGATTTCTTGTGTGATTTTAACCACACCAGTTTGATTTAAATAACATGTAAGAATGTAAATTGCCATTGTTTAGGAGATTTAGAAACAAGAGAAAAAGCTCAGTGAATCATTTTGTTGTCTGACAGGTCAGTGGTGTCCTATCGTGTGACGGAGCTGCCCCTCTTCAACCAGGACCAGGTTGCCAAGGCTGACAAGATCAGCCTGTACGACAGCATTGATGACGAAGTCCTGCGCAGCTACAACGAGTTTGCTCTGGTTTCCCTTGTTTTCTTTGCCATGAAGGAGGGGGCTTGCAGTGAGCAGAGCTCTCGTATGACTGCCATGGACGCTGCCAGCAAGAATGCCGGTGCGTGTTAATGTGTGTGTGTGTGTGTAGCAGTAGTATTAGTCTTCAGTGCAACATCTATCCGCTTTAAGTGATATTAGATGGGGGGAAAAAGGAGAGGGGAAGAGGGGAGACTTTAGGGGTTGGTGATGGAGGAAGAATGTGTGTGTGTGGAAGGGGTGTATGTGGTTGTGTGTGTGTTCATGGATGGGTATGAAATTTTTGCATTTTATCAGGAACTAAAATTTAATTCTTAACTTCTGTAATTCAGCATGACAAAAGACTGACAAAAACATTTCAAGACATCTGTTTTATATCTGAGTGTGTGTGTGTGTATATATATATATATTTTTTTGTTTTGTTGTTTGGTTGTTGTTTTTTTGTTTTTGTTTTGTTTTTTTGACAAAGAAATCTATTTTCGACATCTGTATATCACCTGCAGATTGAAGTATATAGGGTTTTGTATCCATTTTACGAGCTTTGGAAAAGTTATCATCATGTGTATAACTGAGAATGGCTGTACCTGAGGTTGGCCTGTTGTGTGTGCAGGTGAGATGATCGACAAGCTGACCCTGACCTTCAACCGTACCCGACAGGCAGTGATCACCAAGGAGCTCATTGAAATCATCTCTGGTGCTGCTGCCCTATAAGCACAGGCTGGGGGGAATAGGGTGTTTAGTATGTCAGACTCTTTTCATTTTCTGACCCAGTGATTTACTGGGTGTCAGAAACTTTGTGAGGTCTAAGGAAATGTGAAAGTGGTTAATCATCGTTTTTGTAGTAAAATGTTGACGTGTCAGCAAGAAGTCACTTCAGATCTAGTTCATTGCCACTCGTTGAAGTATTGGCGTATATGACGTGTGCACAGTTGTGGAACAGAATAAATATTATGGAGAATTCTTAGATGATTTTTTTTTAGAATGAAATGATTTTTTTTTTCTGAGAATGAGCCTTGATGTTTCCATTCAGCAGAAATACCACCACCACCACCACCACCACAATGACAGGGTTACTGAAAAGGTCCAAAAGAAACAGAGCACAGATCTTAATTTGTTCACAAATAAAGTAATAGTTGACAAACACAGCTCAACCAGTCATGTTCCATTACTGAAATCCATCCAGTGATTCTGATTGCACAAAACTACATTTATGACTTTAGATTTTGGGCAACACTGCAGTTTTAAAAAGATCCATTGCCTCCAGCACAATCAGCATGAACAATGCAGACTCTGAATTCTCATCTCATAACTTTAGTGTCTGTTTTAGGAAAAAAAGTTATTTAATGTCAAACCCTGTCTTTATAGCACATCTCGAATGTTTGGAGGATAATGGAGGGCAATGTAAACAGAACAGAGGAGAATAAGCAAAACGGCATTTTGTACCTGATACTGGCACTTACCTAAAGATGGAAGGGTAAGGCAGCAATTTGTGTCCTAAATAATTTTTGAGTGATGGGTGTTTCCATCTTGTTTCCCTCACATAGTTTTTATCCTGATTATCAGTAGCCAGAATTTTAATTAATTCCATATCCCAAACCCCTATCCAGTGTCCCATCCTTCCTTTATCTCCATTGAGTCACAGTTGCTGGTATCAAACACCGGCAAAAACCATAGAATCTGAAGCAGTCCACATACCTTTTAGCTGCCCACAAAAGTCAGAACAGGAAAGAATATGGGAAATCACCATCAACCTCTTTTTGCACTTGACATGAAAAAGTCTGGTTATATTATTGTGAACTATTCAGACTAATTCCACTCTTACAAATGATCTGCCCAGCTCTGTGTCAGCTTTGTGCAGGGTCAGTATCTCGTGGCACCTGGAACAGTTTTTGCAAAAGCACTGCAACTGTGCCCATAAACAGCTGCTTTGGATCTCATTTACCATTTGCCTTTGTTGTCTGGATGTTATAAGTCTAGTAACAATGTGTAGATGTAGACCTGTAAAAGAGGAAGGATATAAGTTATATTGAACTGACATGTCATAAAGAGGAGGGATGTAAATGATTGTCAACTAACATCAAATTTGCCTTCTTCAAGTGACTGGTCACCCAAAGCTTTCAACCTTCTAAATGTGAAGGTAGATGCTGAATCAACAGATGTGGAGGTGGTGCCGATGAGAGAGTGCTTTGAGGGTTGTGCAAATGAAGGGATATTTACAGGCTCTGCGAAAATGAGTATGTACGTGAGTTAACAGCATCCAAAAAAGTACCTGATAAAAACATATAAGAAATATTAAAATAAATACATTTTACATGCAGCATGGATTAAGTGCTCACCCTCATCTCAACACTGCCAACCTCCCCAGCCCTTAGCACATGCTGCCACACAGCACATGCATGAATGGCCATGCAAACTTACCTCTGAGGTGCGGCTGTGTATCGTGAGCATGTTTGCGTTTTTTTATTTGTGTGTGTGTCCATGTGCCTACCAATCATGCCCCAGTGCCGATTTGAACACACAGAAAACTGATAATTATAAACCATCTTCTGCATGTCTGGGCAGGTTGTTCAGGTACATGATCAAGTCCACACCAGCAAATGCCGAACATGCACAGATGACTGCCTTCTCTTTTCTCTCTTTCAGTGCAGCAGCATGTTGGATATAGACAACTGTGATTGCCTGTTTGTGTATGATCTGAAGTAAATCACATCAAGGATCATCACCAATTGAACAGGCATATACATCATTCTACAATCCACTCACTGCTTTCTTGTTTGCTGTCTGCCTCTCTCTTTGAAATCTGTCACAAATAAAACAAATTGAAAAAAGCCATTAACATTTGTTCTTGCAGTCTACATAACATTTTTCAACTCCAGGCTTGACCTCATCGCTATAGATTTGCCATAACACTACTAATGTTTGCTTGGGAAAGCTGTTGACTGGAGTCATTCAGTTTCTGGTTAGTATGCCAGAGTTGAGCTTGATTGTTAAGAAATGTGAAAGTGAGGAAAAATAGAGCACAAACATGCAAAGCAAATCCTCCACTCACCCATTTATAGGGTGCATGCAGAAAGGACAGAAAAGCTGTCCACACTTACATTCTGTATGACAAAGTACATCCTTTAAACATACAACAGATTACATCGTCTAACTGGCAACAGCATTATTATTTATATTCATATTGCAGCCATTTTCAGTCAGAGACCAAACACTGAGTGCTTTACAAACATGGAATCATTTGCACTACAGGAAGAACACAGTCATTCAGTCACTGGTTAGAGTTAACTGATAGGTACCTTTAGGTACTCATCATTCATTTCATGTGTCTTTCAGTCAGGCTTTCAATTATGCACACATGCACAAGTATATCAGGATGGATTTTCTTAAGAATTTGGCAGGGACAACCCTTTTATTTACTTTCTAAGTGCGCAAAGTGCATGCTGCACGCAGGACCGCAGTCTATCATTTCATCTGCATCACCATCCACAACTGGGCATGGAGACTGCAGCAAGCTTGGTGGCTACAAAGAGAGTAGTAGAGTGGTGCAAGGGGTGAAAAGGGTTAGCCTGACATCAAAAAGAGCTGACAACCAGGGAGAGGAGGGGAAGAGAGGGAAGGGGTCGATGTAAATGTGCAGATGACACAACCACAGGCATTCGACATACCAACAGGGAAACTACACTAAAACTTGTGTGTGGACCTAGTTACACATTTTGTTGTGTCTTTGACAGTTTATCATGGACATGAGTTTGTGTGCATGCACTGTTCTACAATACATCACATTATGCTCCTTCACCTTCCTTTCATATATATTTTTACTCCTGCAATCAGTTATATTACATCATTACATGTGCTACTGTATAGGACAATGCATATACGCGTATTGCATGATATGTGTATTGCAACTGAGGTTAAGGACTTCATTCAGTACCTTTCACAACATTACACAATACGCAGTGTTTTTGTAAGTTGTTCAGTAAAGTTATAGATAATGTACTGTGCCAGAAGAATGTGTCAAAAGAGGGTGCTAGCCAGCGGGACAAAGGGGAGGTTACCTACTTTCGGGAGATTATCGGCCATAGTTACTTTCGTTTTCTCTGCATAGGCAGATAGTAGTTTGCACAGGGCAGGAATGTCAGACCCCTGCCGGAGTCTGCACTAGTTGGGTCACGGTAAGTATGTTATATAAACTTAATTTTAGATAGAAAATTTCCTTTATGAGGCTACATTTCCCACTTTATAAAGGAAAGGGTGAGAAAAGTTTTAATGTTAAAAACTACAGAAGCATGACTTTGTCAGACTGTATTGAAAAATTGTTTACACTGATTTTAAGCGACAGATTGTCAAGCTGTAATAACTTGCTGTATTAAAAAACAACAAAAAAACAAAAACAAACAAAAACAAAAACCCAAAAAACACAATCAGATTTTAGGCACATGCATTCAACACAAGATCATGTTTTTGTTAAAAAACAACAACTCAAAACACAATCTGATTTTTGGCACATGCATTCAACACAAGATCATGTTTTTGTTATAGCATTGGCTGATAAAAGTGATAGATTCATGCAGAAAAAAAGTAACAACTGCATAGTGCATTTGTTGATAACGAAAAGGCGTTTGATTCTGTTTTGAGGCCAGCAGCATTGCAGAATCTACTAAGATCACAATTTCTAGCAAAATGTTTGATATGACAGTAAATATAAGTATATATGATGGTCAGTCGTGTCCGACTATGACCATCAGAACAGCAGAGGAGGCAAATGCTGTTCTGACTATTTGGGCTAGAATTTGATTAGAGTGGAACTGGCCCACAAGGCTGCAGCACTAAGAGCCAGTGCAATTTTGTCTCCTAGTTTGAGAGTCATAGTCCTTCACAAAAGACTAAGCTGTAAATGGTTTCCCATTGACTGGAGAAACCATTGATAATACAGCTCTCACTTTGCTGTTGGCCCAAATGTAAACTTATGTCAATCTGTGATATAAGCTGAGTGTTGGGCCTAAAATATATGTACAAGCAAATAAAACATTATGTTTTTATCAATGGGAAAATATTTTGGAAGTTTCAGTGGGGTTAATCAACGAAAAATTCTTTCAACCTTTTTATTTTCATTATTTTGTTAATTGTAACAGTATCTTATTGATAGTGGTTGTTATCCCATTAGAATTGATTTGTCAGGATGTGAGACATATTCAGTTACTCATTCTTGTCTAATCCCAGGTCTTCTTTGCACTTGGCAGCTTGCAAAAATATTGCCAGAACTTGAAAGTTGAAGCATACCTAAGAAATGTTTCTCTGTGTGTGTGTGTGTGTGTGTGTGTGTGTGTGTGTGTGTGAAACCTTTTATTTCATTTCAGTGTTCAAGGATTAGGAGTTGTTAATTACTTTAGATATTTAGACATCCAGTTCAACAGAGCAGGTACATTTTTAAGGAAGAGAAAATTGTCCATGAGAAAATATGGAAAGCTGTGTTCATTTTTAGCAACAACTACAAATGTGTGTGTATGTGTGTGCGGGCACGCATACGTGCATGCACTTATGTACCAACCATTCCTGTCAACATATGCTTTCATGTGTGTGTGTGTGTGTGTGTGTGTGACTGAATGTGCCATTGCCTGCCCTCAAATAATTGCTCAGACTGTTTTCTTCAAAGTGAGTAGCTACAATCAATATACCGATTTTTTTTTTCTTTTTCTTTTGCTGCTGCTACCACTTGGAGGGGTGGTGTTTTTACCTTGGTTATGAAGAAAAAGAACAAAAACATCTAAAACCTAGCAAAACCTAATATATTTTCCCAAGCGTGGAGCTGCCTGTCATCCTACCAGCTAATGCCGGCCCTGAGCACAGCCTGCTGCTCTGTCAAGCATACAAATCACCACCCTGACAGCACACACACACACACAATTAATTTACTGTTGGGAAGGCACGGATGGAGGAGTGGGGAGGTAGGGGATAGGGATGGATGGACTAGGGCAGGAGAGGATCGAGAGGGGGGCACAAAGTCTCTGCTCCAAGCCTGATTGCAGGATGCTGTCAATACATGGGCGGCTGCATCCACGCTGAAGGCTTCTGTCAAAAAATTAATGTTAACAGCACTATTGTAAAAATAACCCAAATAATGAATGGTCTTAGTGCCCTTCTCACTTTCTTTAACCTACAAAAAGGTTATCAGACTGGTAAAAAATAAGCGAACGCGTTGTGAAATAATGTAAAAAAAAAACAATCGTCCCTTCTTTTAACGCGGGCGTGAAAATTACGTCATAGCTTCGTTTCGTCCTCAATGCCGCTTACATCTTTTACAAATCGGTAAATGATGTCAACAACATGGAGGACGACGAAGATGGGAAGAAGTAAGCTATTTTAAATGTATACAATGTCAGTAGGTCATTCATTTGATTCACGATTTGGTTTTATTATGTCCACGTGCTTGCATGTGTGTGTGATTTTATCTGACATATTTAAATGTGCTTTAAACCTCGAGATGTTTGAGATTTGACACTTTTTTTTTCTCGTCGTCTGCTTCGAATCACTATGGACAGCAAACGTAGACTGTGTGTTGTTAGATAGAGCCCTGCTAAATCAGACGGCTTCTTCAGTGGTGTCATCATATAGTAGTAGTGGTAGTGGTAGAAGTAGTTTTAGTAGCAGTATTTCAGATTGAAAATTAAAAAAAAAGAGTTGTGAGGCTTTTAAACAGTCCCTTCTTTGTGGAAAATGGATAAGCTGAGATGAGATACAACTTGATTGTTAGTGCACAGAAATTTGTCTTTTGGCTCGAGTACATATGTCATACAACATTAAATACACGAAGCACAATCACTTTCAGAACATGAACATTAATGAAAATACGCAACACAATAACCAAAGTGATGGAATAAAAAATTTTTTAAAAGTTCAGTCAAGATATAAAAGTCGATTTTTACCACACTGACTAATTGTGGCATGTTTAGATCATGTGAAAGGTCATAATATTAGTATGTACGTTTTAGGAAGCTGCACTCAACCAGCCTTTACTACGATACCATGGAAACCCAGTGGCCCATCGTCTACGCCAGCGAGTACAACATCAGCTTTCTGGGCATGGAGAAACTTCATCCCTTCGATGCTGGCAAATGGGGCAACATCATCCACTTTTTGAAAGGTAGCGCTTGGGAAATAGAAACAGGCAAAGGGAAGCAGTTGTCAGTTTGGAGCAAGTGAAAGATGCAGCTCTCGCAAATTAGACGCGGATTTGGGTACGATGGGGAAGGTTGGGTGATGGAATGATGAAATTCTGGAGAGATAATTTTTGTTGTTGTTGTTCATTGATCAACTTATCTGTCTGTTTGTTGCATCTGTCCAAGATACATATATATATATGTGTGTAGTCTGTGACCAAGTTGGCGGGTGGCAGCGAAAATTCAGATTTTTTTGGTTTTTTGTTTAACAAAATAGGTGTTGGTTTTCAACTTTGTTTTATTTATTTTAACTATATATATGTGTGTGTTTCACCCCCCCCTTTTTTCTTTTTTTCTTTTTAAACTATGTGCTTTACATGCATATGTTACAGTATAAATCAATAATATATATATATATATATGTTGCTCCCTGTGAAAAGTTATGTATTGTGATAACATACACAGAAGCTGGGATTGTGCATAATCACGCAGTATTGTTCGCCATGTAAAGTTATGTATTGTTATGGTGTACTCAGAAGCTGGGATTGTCTACGATGACACAGTATTGTTGGCGGTGTAAAGTTACCTATTATTTTGGTGAACACAGAAGCTGGGATGGTGCGTGATGACACGCTGGTCATTCCGGTGGAGGCCAGTGAAGAAGACCTGCTGGTGGTTCATACCAAGCGTTACCTGTCCAGCCTCAAGGTGATTCTCTCCCTTTATTAATGTGTGCTTTACTTAGTCGCTGCCCGCCTCTCCTTCACTTCTGTGTGAACAGTTAGAGATCTGTCAGAAAACTGTACACTCTGTTCTCCCTTCGTTGTCTTGTTAGAATGGTATTGCTGTGTGTTCATTGTTTTGTTGTTAGAATGGTGTTGCTGTGTTAAAGAGTGTCATATTTAACTGTTTATGTGTGTGTGTGTGTGTGTGTGTGTGTGTGAGAGAGAGAGATACTTTTCATCAAATGTCTGAAGATTAATCAAAGTGGCTGAAAAAACTTTTTCTGGTGTATTAGATAACTGGTGGTGAAGCAAGCCAGCAAAGAGTTGTCGTGAATGACGGTGTGCACTGGTTGGTTGTGTTTGTGTCATGTCTGTGGTTCATTTAATGGCATTGTGCTAATGTTGTTGTTTTTTTATGTATTTGTATATACTCTTTGTGTATAATATTAATATGGAATGGTGTTTGATTAATATGGAATGGTGTTTGATTATTAATGTTGTATTCAGTTATGTTTGAGTTATTTTTTGAGAGGAGGGAGGGGGTTGAGGGGAGTGGGGGTGGTGGGGGGGGGGGGGTCAGAATTACTGATCTGCACCAAGAAAAATGAGCTTTGAAGTGTAGTGTGTATTCTGAGGGTTTATTACACACACAAACACTTACACGCGCGCACACACACACACACACACACACACACAAGCTTTCAAGTAGATGTGTTCACAGACACACAAAGAGAAAACAGTTCGAAAATGTTATTAGTAAACTTTGTTTTACACTTTGGAACTTCTTGTTGTTGTTGTTTGTTTTTGGTTTTTTTGTTTGTTTTTTTTAGATTAATTAAAGTATCATGAAACAAAGAAAAGGGAAATATGAAAACAAACAACACCATTGGTAACAGAAAATATTGTCAGTAGTTAGCAGATAAAACAGAAGTGGATGATAAAGCTCTCCCAAACTCGGCACTGCGCACGACTAATTTCTTAACCTTTTGATTTAATTTGTTTTGGTTTGTTTGTTTTTGTAGACACGAGACAAAAACTCGCATATCTGGAGTGAAATAATAGTAGGCGGCTTGAGAGAGGGAGTGACAGAGAGAGATAGAGAGAGAGAGAGAGAAGTTTCATTGTTTGCCCACACCACATAAATGTATATGACTTCTCTGATTTTCATTATAATATAAATTCATTGATAATTAGTGAAATCACATTCTGATCATTAAAACCCTTTGTTCTTTTTCTTGTTGCTTTTGGCTTTTCAGCTGACCAGTATATTGGAGGGAGTTAACGAGGTAGTATTCAACATTTTTTCATGTGTGTCAACTTTTCATGTGTCGGTAAAAGTGTACATAAGTGGGGAAAAAAGCATTCACCTTAATGTAAAATGTCCTTTAAATGTTCATGATTTTTCACAAGATTATTTGCTTCAAAGAATCAAAATCATTTATTGAATTGTAATTTTGTGTGTTTGTGTGTGTGAATTATTTCAAGGTTCGGTGTGTTCCTGATATAAATTACCATCATGAATTTCTTCAGAAATGTGTGGTTACCTTAGACGTATTTGGCATTGTAGGACTAGAAGCAGATAATCTCTTAATTAATTTTATTGTTTTTATTTAAGCAAGCATTTTGAATCCCTTCATTCAAATTTACATTCTATAACATTTCAGTGTCATTAGATTCTATTCATGTTTGGTACTGTGTTTCATTCAGTTCTTGATGCTTCTGAATATCATAACATGTGTAATTGTTGAACAGCAACACAGCTGCACAACACCCACTTTGCCTTTATGATGTGATTTTCTGAGAAAACTGCTAAATCATATGATTGTTCCAGTTTAGTTGCTTGAATTTCTGAGCTGGAGTTAAATTCTTTATGGGGAAGAGATCTAGATTACAAAAAGAAATCTTGTTCTGTTTTAGATTGATATATATTTTTTTTTGCTTTATCATTTAATGCAAGCTTTTGAACTGTGCTAATCCAGTAATAAGCACATTACCCTCTTGCACTTCGTTGTGTACAGTACCAGTTAAGTTTCAGGAATTTTTTTTTCTCAGTGTCCAAGCTTTTATTTTTAAATGTGGACATGAGGTATGTATATATATATATATATATTATGTATATGTATATATATATATATATATTATGTGTGTGTATATATATATATATATATATGTATATATATATATTATGTATATATATATATATATATATATATATATATATATATATATATATATATATATATGAAAATTGGAGACATGTTGGGCAATGATAAGTCAGAAATGCGGATGCATATTTGCTGTCGTGGGCAGTCTTTGGCACTGGTGGGTGGTGGTTTTTGAAGATGATAATCCACATTTAGTGAATGAATCTGACAGCTTTTTTTTTTTTCTGGTGGTTTGGGAGAAATTGGTACACGAGAAAGTTGCACAAACTCCATGTGGGGAGAGATTTGACTCAGCTTTTAAACTTTTTTTTTTTTTTTTTTTTAATGTTCTTTCATTCTTCTACCTATCATCATCCCCTATAAACACCTCTTCCCTAGAAATTTGAATTAGCAGAAGAAGAGGGTTTATATAGATGCTTTATGATTGGTTATAAATATTAGTGATGAGAGTCTCTGTATTCATTATCTTTTCAAAACTGAATGGTATCGCATGAATACTGCCAGTGCTGAAGTACAGTTTATTTCTGAAACAAATTGTTCGTATTAGAGTTGAGTTGTTGAAAGGGGGGTGGGAGGGGGGTGGTTGGGGGGAATCCCAGTTGAAGAATTGCTTATGTGGGCATGTCTACGTGTGCTTTCCAGTTCAGAGCAGCAGCATCATGCTTTTTACTGAATGGGAAAAAAACAACAGTCTGTCAGGTTTTGGAGAGCTTTTTCATCTGATGATTTGCAATTGAGATTTATTTGATCACTGTGTGGATGTTTACAGTTTATTTTCTGTTTAATTTTGTTGTGTAGGAGTGAGTTGTACCGTAGCAGGTAAAAACAAAAATATGAGAAGCTGCCAAGTATACCATTGTTGTGTTCTTAAACTGAAGAGATCATTATCAGACTTCTTTAGTTTGCTCACACCTTGGTCTTATGACACATAATCATCAGACATTTTGCTCACAATAATAAGCTTTTAAGCTGATTTGCATGTATCATTTTGTAAAAAACAAACAAACAAACAAACATAAAAAAACACTAGCATGTGCAAGATGAATTTTACATTTTTGATTTTGACACATACATCAGGTACCTATGTTTGAATCAAACTTTAGGTGTGATTAGCATAATGAACAAAGTATTTCATTTATAGGATTTTATAGCCGTGTTGCTGTGTATGATGGTGAAAGACAGCATTCTCAGATAAGTGTTTATTATATACCAAAGATTTATCTGCCCTTTCATTTCTTATATCCACACCTGTGCCCCAGGGACTTAATGACAGATGGGTTATCACAGTTTGTTGCTTTTGATGAAGCAACCAAGTTGGGGGGAGAAAAAGTTTGATTGCACCTACTTTAACATGACCCACTTCATTGCTTATTTTTTACACATGATGCATAGCACTTATGTAGTTTGGAGAACCAAATCCAAGAAAATTAAAAAAAACAAAAAAAACAAAAAAGCATATCCAATGATAGACCAGCCATTCAGTTTATAAAATGATTCACCCTACGATCCTGTCATTGGCTGTGTACCCAAGTCATTGCATCATATTTCTTTTTTTTTTTATACCTTTCTTAGTGCCTGTCCTGTATAGCCATTGCAGTACTTTCTGTGTTCCTTTGCTGTCTCCCCAGCCTGTCTGTTATAGCCATTGCTGTATGTTTCTTTTTGTTTATATCCCCCCCCCCCACCCCCCTTATCCATTTTCCTCTTCTCACTCTGCTTTGTGATGGTTTTAGCTGTGAAAAAAAAGAAGAAAAAAAAGAAAAAGTTCAGCAACATCATACAGCATGTTCACAGAAGATAAATTCTTTACTTAAACAAACAGTGATCAGCTTCTTGTCAAAATGATATTAATGTGATGGTGATTATTCCATTCAGTTCACTGTCCTGTGTTGTTGTTTTTTTGGGGGGCATGGGGGGGGGGGGGGGGGGCTTGGGAGCAGGAGGGGGGCACTGTGATTGATGTGAACTCAGTTGTGAAAATCATACATTTGCCTGTGTGTGTTTGGAATCGAACGCTTTGTTACCTAATAGTTGAATGCAGGTCTCACTTGTTGCTGCTGATGGCGACAGCATGACGACGTAGAGACGGTTCAGTGTGTCAGTTTTACAAATACTCTCTCTTAAGCCGTTTGTTGCATGGGTGTTGTTTGGCTGTGTTTGTCGAGGTGTTGTGAGTCAACCACCTGGTTTCAAAACAGTCGTCAGTGACAGAAATAGTTGTGGTGAATGATTTCTGGTCTCATCCCTGCATGGAAATTCTTTCTTGATTGTTTTAACTTATATATATATCATCACTACCATCTCTGTGTGTTACCCTGATTGTTTAACTTATATTTATCATCACTACCATCTCTGCGTGTTACCAGAAATGAAACACCTCTGTGAGCGGTGACTGACAGACATGTTTGGATGTGCAGTGTTTCCTTTACCGCATGCTGTGTATTGTCTGTGCAAACAAATCGCGGTTTTGTGAACGAAACTCCGTCATTTGTTGATGTAGAACCATTTTGTGGGTTTTCCTGGAGTCGTGTTCCCTTCTGTAGCTGCCATCTGAGCATGGATCTTAGTTGTGGTTTATGATCGTGGTTTTACTACCTCTCTTCCTTTACATATGTATATATGTGGTTTATGAATGTGATTTTACTACCTCTCTTCCTTTACGTATGTACATATGTCTGTGGTTTATGAATGTGATTTTACTACCTCTTTTCCTTTACATATGTACATATGTGGTTTATGAATGTGATTTTACTACCTCTTTTCCTTTACACACACACACACACACACACACACACACACACACACACACACACACATATATATATATATATATATATATATATATATATATATATATATACAGTGAGAGAGAGAGAGAGAGCATCATTTTCCTTGTCTGTTTTCCTTCCTCAGTCCCTTCTTTGTTTTTGGTTTTTTTGTTTGTTTTTGTTGTTTTTTAAAGGTTTCTATGTGTGTGTTGACAAGCGGATGTTAGTTTTGCTAGTTCTCAGAGTCCAGAACTGTAGATTTTCTATGCTTACTGACAGATGGGAATTGATAAAAGATTCTGAGTCTGATAGCTAACTTAAAGAGAGAGAGAGAGAGAGAGAGACAGAACGGAGTTGTTCTTTTGGCCTCTTCTCAGTGCACTGGTTGAGATTCAGATTAATCTCTTTTCTTTCTTTCTTTTTTTTTTTTATTAACTCTTTTTTTTTTTTTTTTTTTTTTAAATGTTGCTTCAAATGTGACTAAAATTGTCCTGATCTTACTGACTGAACACTTTCTTTTTGTGTTTTGCTTTTTGACATCAGAGAACAAATCCCAAGAAGGACATTTTGTTTTCTTCTTCTAATGTGATAGTCTTATAAAAGGATGATACACTACAAATTAAAAAAAAGAAAAAAAAAAGATCTTGGTTCCTCAGTACTCACATGAGCTGTCTGTAGAAGATATTCTGTTTGTCATGAAAACTATTTATCGAGTGAAAACAAAATAGAGTGAAAACAAACCACTGAGTGAAAGAGAACCTGTTCAAAGATTCAGGCCGCAATAGGTGACTTTTGTCGACATCGAGGGGTCAAGTTGATGAGACCTGATAGTTGCAGCCTGTTCCCCTGTGCAATAGAACAATGACTATCCTTTGCCCCCTGACCGAGAGTTTGAAAGTGAACAAGTTCATTGTGTTGTTTTGACATGACGGGCGCAATAGCCGAGTGGTTAAAGCATTGGACTTTCAATCTGAGGGTCCCGGGTTCGAATCTCGGTAACGGCGCCTGGTGGGTAAAGGGTGGAGATTTTTCCGATCTCCCAGGTCAACATATGTGCAGACCTGCTAGTGCCTGAACCCCCTTCGTGTGTATACGCAGGCAGAAGATCAAATACGCACATTAAAGATCCTGTAATCCATGTCAGCGTTCGGTGGGTTATGGAAACAAGAACATACCCAGCATGCACACTCCCGAAAACGGAGTATGGCTGCCTACATGGCGGAGTAAAAATGGTCATACACGTAAAAGCCGACTCGTGTACATACGAGTGAATGTGGGAGTTGCAGCCCATGAACGTAGAAGAAGAAGAAGAAGAAGTTTTGACATGAACCGAAGCCTGTGACTGAGAGCATGGTTTCTAGAATGTTTGGCGCTGCGGAGCGTTTTTCACACAGGAACTTGGTGGTGATGGAGTTAACTCACTCAGTACGGCCAGCCCTCTCTTCTCCTCTACACAGACCCCTCGGATGTCCAGTGGGTGTCTGAATGACCCAGCCTTTAGCTTCTGTCGTCAGAATTGTGGTATTCTTTGTCAACATTCACCTCTTTAGTATAAGAGCCTTCCGCATGTAATATTTTGATGGTGGTAATTGGGGTGAAACGCTGTTAACATCGTCTCTTTCGCCGTTCGTATGGAGCGAGTTAAATGAACTGGACTCCGATGAGGTTCTTTCTGACTCCAGCTCACATTGAGAATGTTTCTTTCTTGTCTCGAAGTTACTGTTTGTGCCCGTTTCTTCCTGGAGAGGAGTACGTTGATGAAAGTCAGATTGTGTACTAAAAGTGCGAAAAAGAAATTTCGTCAGCGATGTTAATAATTAATGTTGATAAAAAAGAAAGAAAGATAGAACAATATATTATAAGTATAATGACTTATCATGACGATGTTATTGTTAATGTACACTGTATTCATTTTTTTTCTTTCTTTGTTTTTTCCCTTTCTTTTCTTCTTCTTCTGCGTTCACTCGTATGCACACGAGTGGGCTTTTACGTGTTATGACCGTTTTAATACCCCACCCGCCATGTAGGCAGCCATACTCCGTTTTCGGGGGTGTGCATGCTGGGTATGTTCTTGTTTCCATAACCCACCGAACTCTGACATGGATTACAGGATCTTTAACGTGCGTTATTTGATCTTCTGCTTGCATATACACTCGAAGGGGGTTCAGGCACTAGCAGGTCTGCACATATGTTGACCTGGGAGATCGTAAAAATCTCCACCCCTGTACCCACCAGGCGTCGTCACCGTGATTCGAACCTGGGACCCTCAGATTGACAGTCCAACGCTTTAACCACTCGGCTATTGCGCCCGTCCTTTCTTTCCATCCACTCTGAATTGTTATAATGAATTCATGTACAAAATAAAACGGTGGTCGACCCAAGAAAGTCCGGGGAAAAAAAAAGAAAAAAAGAAAGAAAAAAAAGATACTGCAGTGTTTGTGTAGAAGAAATCAACACAGTGTGCAGTGGGGTTTTTTTGGGTTTTTTTTTCCAAGTCCATGTATCCTTTTTCCTCTCAGTCTTGGCTTTTGTTCTCAGATCCCCCCTCCTCACTATCCCCTCCACCCCCCCCCCACCCCCCCTCCCTCCTCGACTGAACTTAATTACTGCTGGTGACGGAGTTCTTTTCATCTTTCTTCCTTTCGCATGGAACTTCTTTTCCTTTTTTCCTTCACAGATACTGGTTTTCTTTGTGTGTGTGTGTGTGTGTGTGTGTGTGTGTAGATGATTCCTTGTGGTGAGAGTGCCTGGGGTCAGGAAGGGTCAAGTGTGTTGGTGGAGATAGATGTGCAAAGTGTGTGTTTTTTTGGTCAATATTGTTGACCTTTTTTTCTTCTTCTTCTTCCAGATAACGTTGTTTTAGTCAGTACTGTATGCATTGTTTTCCACATGTTCCCTTCACTGTCTTTATCTCCAAACACTTGTTTCAGTTTGAGTGTGTTTGTGTTATAACATTTCCCACACCAGTGAAGCATTGAGAAATGTTCTAACACAGATGCAAAGGATCCATTCTGTTCATTTCTTTTACCTTCTTACAGAACATCGTAAGTTTGAGTTATCTAGTTTTTGACTCACTTGTGTGTAAACAAAGTGAGTCTATGTCTTAACCCTGTGTTCGGTTGTCTGTGTGTGTGTTTGTGTCTCTCTGTGTGTCTGTGTGTCCGTGGTAAACTTTAACATTGCCATTTTCTCTGGAAATACTTTGTCTGACAATGCCAAATGTGGCTTAAAGTATGAAAAAAAAAAAAAATCTTCACAGTCATACCAATAACAAGTTGTAAGTCTCCCAAATTAAGCTGTATTTCCTAATCATTAACAGTTTATTTTGTTGAGATTCATTCCGAAATCCAAAAATTCTAAAAAAAACCAGCTTCCCACTGAGTTAGGCCTACTAGAAGGTAGGTTGTGTTCGAAGACGACAGCTTTGTTTTTCTTGTTCACAATTAAAAGAAAGAAAAACAAATTCTGGACAGAACACATTCAGTGATACTTACAACACCATCAACTTGTTTACTGCATATAAATTCTAAAATGGACACTGAATTAACTGGAATGAACATAAAAGAAAAATTGAATCAGTCGTATCTTTCAGTCTACTGTAGACTGGTTCATGAGTGCAGAACTAGAGATCTACCATGTGTTGGGCTTGAAGCAATGGCAACATCTCCTTTACTGCTGAAATAAAAGAGTAATCGAAATATAATAAAACACAGAAAAAACGTGATTTAAACAGCGTTATTACCTCCACTACAGTCACATCTACCTGTCGCATGAAGAAGAAAACATCAATATTGTTTTAAGTATTAAATTTAATCGAATGACGTCGGATGCGCCACAGCAGTGTGGATTAGTCTGCTTGCTTCGGAACTGAACGTGCAGGGTTTGATCCTGCTCGCATGCGGGTGTTTTTTTTTTCATAATTTTTTTCTCCCAAGCTTGTTTTATATATCATATTTAATACAGAGCACTTTTCATTGATTTTTTTTTTAATCTTTTTTTTTTTTCCTCCTCATGATTCCTTTACTGGTTAAAGCACGAAGCACAAGTGAATCTTGAAGGCTTTACCTCTTGTTTATTTATTGTGTGTGTGTGTGTGCACTTATAACACAAGCCAGAATATTTGGCGTTGTTGAACTGTTCTCTATTGTTGTTATATTGTTGAAAAGTGTAGCTGTCTTATTTCTGTCTGTCTTTTCTTCTTTTTTTTTTTTTTATTTTTTTTTTTTTTTATAATCTTTTAACAAAATGTCATCTCAGACGCTGAACTCCAGAAAAGAATCTCCGTGCCAAACATCGCCTCTGAGATCAAGTCAAGATGATGCAGGATAGAACTTTCAACTCGTTCTTAGAATGTGCTTTTTAGTTAGTTAGTTTTTTTTTTTTTTTTTTTTTTTACTTTGTTCCTTTTTTTGTTTTGTTTATTGACTCTTGTAGGGAAGTTCATGGATAGACCTTCTATGCGTATTCAAGTATGTGTGTTTCTGTCACTTGAACAGGTAAACATTCTTATGCCATGGTTGTTTCCTTTGAACCTAGTCATTATTCAGTCATTGATCAGTGATTTCTAAGTGGATTTGTTGTGTACAGTGGAGCATGACAGTGGCAGGCATCACGGAAATCCCTCCAGTGGCTCTGCTGCCCAACTTCATTGTCCAGAAGAAGGTGTTGCGACCTTTCCGCTACCAGACTGGGGGCACCATTTTGGTGAGGGTTCCTTTGTGTGTGTGTGTGTGTGTGTGTGTTGTGTGTGTGTGTTGTGTTGTGTTGTGTTGTGTTGTGTTGTGTTGTGTTGTGTGTGTGTGTGTGTGTGTGTGTGTGTGTGTTGTGTTGTGTTGTGTTGTGTTGTGTGTGTGTGTGTGTGTGTGTTGTGTTGTGTTGTGTTGTGTGTGTGTGTGTGTGTTGTGTGTGTGTGTGTGTGTGTTGTGTTGTGCGTGTGTGTGTGTGTTGTGTGCATCTGTGTGTGTGTGTGTGTTTTGTGTGTGTGTGTGTGTGTGTGTATGTGCGTGTGTGTTTTGTGTGTGTGAGTGTCTGTCCCTTCATCATGTGTGTGTTATTCTCAGTGGGTGTATGCACACATAGTTGTATCTGCCTTAAAAGAAATTGTTCCTCTGTTTTTCGTGCACTGGAGTGATGGCTTAGAGGTAACGTGTCTGCCTAGGAAGCGAGAGAATCTGAGTTCACTGGTTCGAATTCCGGCAGAGTTGTCGGTATTTCCTCCCTCTCCAGTAGACCTTGAGTGGTGGTCGGGATGCTAGTCATTCGGATGAGATGATACGGAGGTCTGTAGTGCAGCATCCACTTAACACACGCAAAGAACCCATGGCAACAAAAGGTTTGTCTCTGGCAATATTCTGTAGAAAAATATGCTTCGATAGGAAAACATAACAAAACTGCAGGCAGGAAAAATACAAAAAAATGAGTGTGTGTGTGTGTGTGTGTGTGTGTGTGTGCAGGCGGGCAAGCTGGCCATGGAGAGGGGGTGGGCCATCAACGTGGGCGGGGGGTTCCACCACTGCAGCAGTGACAGGGGTGGGGGGTTCTGTGCCTACGCCGACATCACCCTGGCCCTGCGGTTCCTCTTTGAGCGGGTGGAGGGCGTGGCGCGTGCCATGATCGTCGACCTGGACGCTCATCAGGTGATTGGTCGACGGCCTCTTGTGTGCGCGCGTGTGAACCGTGTACTTTGCTTTGTAGAGGGTCAGTAGGCCCGACATGTGGCAGTGTGACTGCACCTGGGAGGCTCCTGACTCCTGAAGGTGAGAGGGAGGAGAGAGGGTAGTGACAGGCTCCCTGCTCCTTAAAACTTATTGTGCTGGTCCGACAAGTAGGAACAGAAACTATTGGTTGTCTCCATCTTCCTCGCCCATTTAGGTTGTTACATGTCTTTTTTTTCTTTTTTTTTTTGCTGCCCCATCATCTGCACCGTTTCTGTGGCATTACTTCCACACCACTCATTTAGATTCCCCCATACACGGCCACACCCAGGTTCGTCCGTCACAGTTCCAGCATCGGCAGTCCGCAGGGAACCATCGATGTTTGGTTGCCAGGAGGCCACACACGTCTTTTAGATCAGGGTGTGAAATGTTTGTTTGATGAAATGAAGACGGTGGGAACACGCTGGAAACTGAAGGCTGGCCAACACAGGAAAGTCGACTGTAAAACGATGGGCACAATAGCCGAGTGGTTAAAGCGTTGGACTGTCAATCTGAGGGTCCCGGGTTCGAATCATGGTGACGGTGCCTGGTGGGTAAAGGGTGGAGATTTTTACGATCTCCCAGGTCAACATATGTACAGACCTGCTAGTGCCTGAACCCCCTTCGTGTGTATATGCAAGCAGAAGATCAAATACGCACGTTAAAGATCCTGTAATCCATATCAGCGTTCGGTGGGTTATGGAAACAAGAACATACCCAGCATGCACACCCCCGAAAACGGAGTATGGCTGCCTACATGGCGGGGTAAAAACGGTCATACACGTAAAAGCCCACTCGTGTGCATACGAGTGAACGCAGAAGAAGAAGAAGAAGAAGACTGTAAAACGCCAGGGACTTAGTGGTGTATGTAATGTAATCCACAGTGGTCTAGTCCACTGTCCCAGCCTCCAACCAAAACGTTGTTCCCACCCCTCCTCTCTCGCCAGTGATGAGGGCATGATCAGAAGTTCTGCTTTACCTTCCAGAACTCAAAACAGAAATATTGATTTTACACCACCAGTTATTATTTTTAACCTCAATGTATGTGTGTAAAATTGTATATGTACATACATGTGGAAGACAAAAAAAAAAAAGAAAAAAAAGTTGAAATTCAAAATGAAATGTGTTTAAGAGAGAGTACTTCAGGCAGCTCAGCTCCTAATCAATGTATGAAAGGTGCAGAACATTAGGGACAGGTTTTATTGACTCACTTGTGTAAACAAAGTGAGTCTATGTTTTAACCCGGTGTTCGGTTGTCTGTGTGTGTGTGTGTGTCTGTGTGTCCGTGGTAAACTTTAACATTGACATTTTCTCTGCAAATACTTTGTCAGTTGACATCAAATTAGGCATAAAAATAGGAAAAATTCAGTTCTTTCCAGTCATCTTGTTTAAAACAATATGGGATGGGCACAAAAAAATAATAAATGAAGCCTAATTATATGCAAACTGCATTTACTGTTATATTTATATGTTTTGTATTCTCTAAACTTGGCACTTTGATCTGATATTCTGACCCAACAACAAGAGCAGTCATTATTATCATTTTTTGTTCAAACAGGAACTTCTTTTGCTAAGCATGGAAGTTTTATTTATTTTGCAAAGGTTTTGGTGCAGATAGTAAAAAAGGGAAATTACTCTGTAATTAATGCTAGGGGACTTAAACATTACATTATGAAATTATACTCAATGTATAAAAAGTGTGGATTTTTTTTAAAGTGTATCACAAGTGAGTCTTGAAGGCCTTGCCTCTCTTGTTTTTCTTTCTTTTCTTCTTTAATTTTTTTACTGGACCACCTGATGGTAAAATATCTTATGTCTTCTGTTTTGAGACAACTCCAAGTAGTCCCTCATAACTTTTTTTTTTTTTTTTTAATGTTTATATTATTATCTAAAAAAAGTAAACATTTGATATGCAGGGGAACGGGCATGAGCGTGACTTCATGGAAGACCGTCGAGTGTACATCTTGGATATCTACAACAGAGGCATCTATCCGCACGATGGCTTTGCCAAGAGTAAGCACATTGTCATGGGATTGTTAGTTCATTGTGCTATGTCTGTGTGCGGGTGCATGTGTGTGTGTGTGTGTGCATTTTCACTCAAGTGTGTGTGCATGAATATGTGTGTGTGCGTGTGTGTGCATGCTTGTGTGCGTGTGTATGTTTGTGAATGTATGGGTGTGTGTGTGAATACAATACAATGTATTGTATTGTGTGTATGTGTGTGAATGCATCAGTGTGTGTGTGGATGTGTGTGTGTGTCTTTGTGTGTGTGTGTCTGTGTGTCTGTGTGCTTGGACATGCATGTGTGTGTGTGGATGATTGTGTGTGTGTGTGCATGTGTGTGTGTGTCCTTGCTGGCACTATCCACCACAGTCTGTGTCTCCCTGTGTCTTTTGGATGAAAAGTTGCATTGATGATTGGTTACAATGCCCAGAATTGTTCTGTGAAAAAAAAAGGAAAAAACCCACTCCTTTTACATTAGAACAGGGCCAGGAAATGATGAAAATTTAAAGGGGTTCAGGAATGCACACTATATAGTACATTAAAAGAAAGGGGGCGGAATAGAAAAAAATAAAATAAAAAAAAACGAGAAAGGGGGGTCGGAATAGTTTCTCTCAATTTTTCAACACTGTAAAAAAAAAAAAAAAAAAAAATGGGGTTCAGTTCATATACGTGTGCATGCAAACATACATGTGTGTGTGTGTGCGCACGCATGCATGTGCGTGTCCTCGTGCGTGCATATGTGTGTGTGTGTACATGCGTGCGTGTGTACATACATGTGTGTGCATGCGTGTGTGCGTACATTGTGTGTGTGTGTGTGTGTGTGTGTGTGTGTGCATGCTGACAGGAGCCATCAAGAGGAGGGTGGAGCTGGAACACTTCACGGAGGACAAGGAATACCTGAGCCTCCTTCGCAAGCACCTGGAAGGGGCGCTGAACGAGTTCACACCTGACGTCATCGTTTACAATGCCGGCACCGACATCCTGGACGGAGACCCACTGGGAAACCTTTCAATATCGGCGCAGGTTTGTTGTGTGTATGTTCGTCACTGACATGCAAATGTTTGTTTGGTTGTTGTTGTTTTTTTTTTTTAGTTTTATGTTCAAAATTGAGAAGTAGGCAGAGTTTAAACATTTTGTGAACCACCCCAGGAAGCCTCCACGCGTCTGTGTGAAAGGTAAACATTTATGTTTGATTTTTCTTCCACCACTGCCTTTCCAGTTTTATTTCCACGTAGGAGCTCATCTGCAGTTCGGTAATTTACCCAGTGTGGGATGAATAGAATTATGTTGAGCCGAGCTGCATTCTGTACACCATAAAATCCAGACTGTAAGCCACATTTTTTCCCCTTTAACTCTGACCCCTGTTGCTAAAACAACAGTTGCGGCTAGTTTGTGGATTTCTCCGAGTTCCATGTTTTTAGCAGCATTCTCAAATCTTGTTTGTCACCACGTTCTCCTGTGATATGAAGTTGTGATTCATAGAGTGTTCTTAAATCTGGTTTGTCACCATGTTCTCCTGTGATATGAAGTTGTGATTTACAGAGCGTTCTCAAATCTGGTTTGTCACCACGTTCTCCAGTGATACGAAGTTGTGATTTATAGAGCGTTCTCAAATCAGGTTTGTCACCATGTTCTCCAGTGATATCAAGTTCTGATTTACAGAGCATTCTCAAATCAGGTTTGTCACCATGTTCTCCATTGATATGAAGTTGTGATTTACAGAGTGTTCTCAAATCTGATTTGTCACTACGTTCTCCAGTAACATGAAGCCGTGCTTTACAGGGCATCATAGAGCGGGACCAGATCGTGTTCCAAAAGGCCCGGACGCGGGGCATCCCTGTGATGATGGTGACGAGCGGGGGCTACATGCGGGAGACGGCCCGCATCATCGCCAACTCCATCCTCAACCTGAAGCAGGTGGGGCTCATCCCCTGCGAGGAGGCTGAGAACTGCCCGCTTCCCTCTGCAGGTGCGTGGCGACGGTGACAGTAAGAATTGTCTTTTGTGATAAAGCGCGTAATCTTGTCTGGTACGTTCGCCTCTCACGTTATTCGTGCGCTAAAACCATCCACACCATAAACAGCCATCCGCACACGCACACACACGCGCACTCGCACGCACACACACACACACACACACACAGTACAACACAACACACTCTCACTTGCTCACTCACTCACTCACACTCTGTATCATAGCAGAGAGAATGTTTAGCAAGATAAGTCGAGAGATTGGTTTAGAATTCACTCTGAGGTGGTTTCACAGAAAATTCGGGGGGGGGCAGTGAAACTGAAACTGCATTCCCCAGCTGTCATCTTTTAACATTAACTCTCTCCATACGAACGGCGAAAGAGACGACGTTAACAGCGTTTCACCCCAATTACCATCATCAAAATATTGCAGGCGGAAGGCTCCCATACTGAAGTGGTGAATGTTGACAAAGAATACCACAATTCTGACGACGGAAGCTAAAGGTTGGGTCATTCAGACACCCACTGGACATCCGAGGGGTCTGTGTAGAGGAGAAGAGAGGACTGGCCGTACTGAGTGAGTTAAAAAGAAAAAAAAAAGGTTTCGGAGCTCTTTAAGAGTACAAGAAGAGTGGTGCGTGTTATCCACACAGATGAGAGACTGCTCGTTTACGAGAAGTTGTTCTGGATTTGTAATCTGGGAATTTTTTTTTCATGGACTGAATACAAGGACTGACACACAAACAGTTAACAGGAAAAAAAATTGATAACTGTTATACCTTTCACTCTTAAATTTTATTCATATGCTGACATGGAGATTTAGCATCTATATGGGTGTATGCGCTTAAGTGTGTGGGTGGTGGTGGTGGTGGGGGGGGGTATGGGGGCTAAATAGGTGGACAAAGGGGCATGATTATAGTAAGTTTATGTATATACGATAGAATGAGACTGCATGCATGTATGTGTGTGTGTGTGTGTTTGTATGCGTGTGCTGTGTGTGTGAGTGTGTGTGTATTTTTAGAGTGGTTGTGCTCATGTGTTAGGGGAGAGCGTGGGGGGAGGGAGTGGGGGGGGGGCGGTATGTTTGTGTGGTGGATGGGTGTCATTTAGTATGTGTTGTTGTTTTTTTTACACCACCACAGGAAAACTTTTCAATGTATTTAGATTCTCATGATTTTATCCTACATTTCAGAAATTCTTACAAAGGTAAATCTGTGCATTCATATTTATCTTGACATAAAACATATATCCATCTTGGCTCCCTGCCAATTTCTTCAGCCCCCCCCCCCCCCCCCTTTCTCTCTTGCCACGCCTTCTGCTGCAATACCTGTCTCTTCCCCCCCTCACACCCCCCCCCAACTCTCTGCTCCCCCCCCTCCTTCTAAAATAGCTGTGTGGAAATGCCCCCAACGACCTCAGCTTCCTACTCGTCCATACCCCACCTTCCACCCTCCTTTTTCTTACCCCCATCCCCAACCCCTACTTTTGACCACAAAGGGGTATCATTTGAACTCGTGTCAGTTGTTATGCCTCTTCCTCTCTCTCTCTCTCTCTCTCTCTCTTCTCTCTCTCTCTACACACACACACACACACACACACACACGTGTGTGTATGTGTGTGCGTGTGTGTGTGCGTGTGTGTGTGCATGTGTGAGTGCACAAGTTTTTGTATTGATATGCACGTGTATGTATTCCAGTATCTACTGTATCTGTGTTTGTGTATGAATTTCAATTTATGTTTGTACCTTGTTATATACTATCCCCCCCCCCAGTTTTCCTTGTGACCCCGGTACACTTGGTAATAAAGACATTCTGTTCTCTCTCTCTCTCTCACTGTATATATATATTTTTTTTGTTTTTGTTTTTTTTTTTTTTTTTTTTGAAAGTATTAGGATACTGTTGACATTGTCCTGCGTTCTTGAAATTCTTAAAGAGATATATTTACGCATCCGTATGTATCCTACCATGAACAAAAAAAAAATCTTTTTCCTGGCCTCCGGTCTTGTTCCTCACACCACACCCCTCCCCTTCCCTCCTTCTCTTCACCATCTCCATCTTCCACCCCCATTTCTCTGTGCCCCTCCCCAACCCCCCATACACTTCCACCCCACCCCCACCCCCTTTAACTAACCAGAAATAATGATCCCCCATCCGGTTACCCAACCCCTCACGCTGGTCTCCCTTTTCTCTTTCCCCCTCATCTCCCTCTTCCCCCTGCCCCCTTTTTTTTCAAACCCACTTCCACCTTGAACACAATTGGTATCATTTCAACATGTATTAGTTTTTATGCCATCTATCTATCTATCTATCTGTCTATATATATATATGTATATATCAATAGCATTTTTTTGTTCTTAATATAAGGAAAGCATCGTGATTCTTTTCTACTGTAGAAATTTGTAATTAAAGAGGTATATTTCTGCACTCATACATGTATATTAACATGAAAGTTTTTTTTTTCTTTTCCACCTGTGTCTAGTTCTTCACCCCACTGCATCCCACCCACACACCCACACACACACCGTTTCCCTCTCTCCACATCACCCTTCTCACCCACACACATCTCCCCTCTCTCCATCCCACCCGTACCCCACCCACACACCCCTTCCCTCTCTCCATCCCACCCGTACCCCACCCACACACCCCTTCCCTCTCTCCATCCCACCCGTACCCCACCCACACACCCCTTCCCTCTCTCCATCCCACCCGTACCCCACCCACACACCTCTCCCCTCTCTCAATCCCACCCGTACCCCACCCACACGCCTCTCCCCTCTCTCCATCCCACCCGTACCCCACCCACACACCTCTCCCCTCTCTCCATCCCACCCGTACCCCACCCACACACCTCTCCCCTCTCTCCATCCCACCCTTCCCACCCACACGCCTCTCCCCTCTCTCCATCCCACCCGTACCCCACCCACACACCTCTCCCCTCTCTCCATCCCACCCGTACCCCATCCACACACCCCTTCCCTCTCTCCATCCCACCCGTACCCCATCCACACGCCCCTTCCCTCTCTCCACATCACCCTTCTCACCCACACACCTCTCCCCTCTCTCCATCCCACCCGTACCCCACCCACACACCCCTTCCCTCTCTCCATCCCACCCGTACCCCATCCACACGCCCCTTCCCTCTCTCCATCCCACCCGTACCCCACCCACACACCTCTCCCCTCTCTCCATCCCACCCGTACCCCACCCACACACCTCTCCCCTCTCTCCATCCCACCCGTACCCCACCCACACACTTCTCCCCTCTCTCCATCCCACCCGTACCCCACCCACACGCCCCTTCCCTCTCTCCATCCCACCCGTACCCCATCCACACGCCCCTTCCCTCTCTCCATCCCACCCGTACCCCACCCACATGCCCCTTCCCTCTCTCCATCCCACCCGTACCCCATCCACACGCCTCTACCCTCTCTCCATCCCACCCGTACCCCATCCACACGCCCCTTCCCTCTCTCCACACCACCCTTCCCACCCGCACACCTCACCCCTCTCTCCATCCCACCCGTACCCCACCCACACACCCCTTCCCTCTCTCCACACCACCCTTCCCACCCACACACCTCTCCCCTCTCTCCATCTCCACCCGTACCCCACCCACACACACCCTTTCCCTCTCTTCGCCCCTTCCACCTCAAACCAAACCACTACCTGTGTGCCTCTCCCCCCCACACCCCACTCCCCAGTACCCCCCCTCTCCCCTCCTTTTTTTTTTTTTTTTTTTTTTTTTTTACAAGCTGTTGATAAAACGCACAGTTAGTTATCTCTTGTTTATCTGCTCATATGAATTTGTTCCTGTGTCTATTTTATTAACGCTTACCTGTTCATAGCTACTGTCTTTTGTCTATCTGTTGATATGATTTTTTTTTTCAGCCATGTCGATCTAAACTGCTTGCTAACACTTACTTGTTCTTAAGAATTGAACCCCAGACCACCTCACAGCTATTGGCTAACTCTTACCTTACCTAACAATTGTTTCTTTCCCCCTCTGAACTAGTTGCTAATGTTCACCTGTTCATAAGAATTATTCACCCTCCCTGAGTTATTAACTTAACGCTTACCTTTCTTAAGAATGGTTTTCCCACCTGAACTGTTAACTAACACGTACTTTACATAGGAATTGTTCTCACCTCTGAACTGTTAGCTAATGCTTACCTTACATAAGAATTACCCTCCCCACCCTTCTTCCCCAAACTGTTAGCTAACGCTTCATAAAAATTGCCCCCCTCCTGCCCCACCCACTGAACTGTTCACTAACACGGTAACCGTTTGTCCAGCAGACCAGAACAGTGCCACCAGCCTGAGCAGTACACACTCCACCCCACACTGTTCATTGCACCAAAACCACCACACACCATGAACAGCCATTCACAGCACGTGTTTATAAAAAAAAAAATTGTTCCCAACCCCCCACCCCCCACCAGTCCGCAACGCCCAGCTTTTCTAAAAACTCTGAGCGAACAGTAACACCGGCAGTTGTTTTCCTCCATCAGACATGAACAACGCCGCCAGCCTTCCCCGCAGTCGCAGCGAGGGGGGGCTGTTGTCACGGCTTCGCAGCTGCATCTCTCGCTCCTCCACCTCACAGGAGATGACCGTAGGGGGGGAGGGCTCTCCGATGGATGACGTGAACCCTGTGGCCGACAGACCTCACAGTGCCCTGGACAGGCCCCAGCCCTCTTCAGACAGCCCCTGCACGTCGTCAGATCCCTCGCAGTCACAGTCGAACAGTCCGCACAGTCCGCCGGACAGTTGAACACCCCCCCCCCCCCTGCCAACCCCCCCCCGTCGCCACCTCTCACCGTGTTGTTGTTGACAGTGTCCGTCAAATGTGCAGCAGACGTGACCATGACCAAAAGGGCTACGGCCACCGGCAGACTACTTACTTACTTACTTACTTACTTACTCTGCAGATGAACCGATATTCAGCTGTTAGCCCACTGAAGAGGGGATTGTTGTGTGTGCAGAGTGAACTAGACTGCGGCTGTTTATTGTGAAATGTGATGTGCAATGTGAATGTGGTCATTTGCTTCTTGTGCAGGGTATTGTATTGTATTGCATTTTGTTGCAAGAGATTTCTCTGTGTGAAATTCAGGCTCCTGTCTCTTGGAAGAGCACATCGCTACCTTGCAGTGTGACTCTTTTTTTTTAATCTTTTTTTTTTTCATGCCAGTAAGTGTACTTGTTTTCCTGTCAGAGTGGATTTTTCTGCAGAACTTTGCCACGGACAACCCTTTTGTTGCCATGTGTTCTTTTAAGTGCGCCAAGAGCATACTACCCATGGAACTTTGGTTTATCATCAACGAAATGACTAGCGTCTAGACCACCACCCAAGGTCTAATGGAGGGGGGACAGAATACTGATGAGTGTGAGATTCAAACCTGTGCACTCAAGATTCTCTCGCATCCAAGGCATATGCGTTATGACTTGGCCACCACTCCACTGTGGGTTGAGACGTGTCCACATTGGTGTTTGCGTGAGTGCGGTCTTTTGATTCATGTGCGGAGTGAAGGTACGTTCGTACTTTCCTGGCAGTGTGGTTGTGCTGTCTGCTTCATGTGTGGACTGGAGATGTGCCCGCTGTTTTCAGTGAGGTGTAAATGTGTCTTTTTGCTTCTTACGCTGATGGAAGATGTGTCCACCGTGTGCTGTGCAGTGTGAATGTGTTCTTTTTGCTTCAGGTGCTGAGAGATGTGTGCCGTATTTCTTCTGCTTTGTGAACGTGTTGTTTGCTTCTTGCGCGACAGTGAAGTTGCTTTCGCAGTTTCTCTTGCTGTGTGAATGTGTTCTTTCCGTCTCATGTAGAGTGAGGATGTGCTCTTTGCCTCTCTGATAGAGTGTAGTTATGTTGACCGTTTTCAAACCAAACACGTCCATCAAGTGCAATGTTAACTTGTGTCCACAACCACTTGTGAAGAGTGAACAATTATCAGTCCTTGATTTTAATTGAGAACCAGTGCAAATCTAGGTATTTTTGTTGTTGTTTTTTTGTTGTTGATCTGTGCCATACTTAGCAAAGCATGGAAGCATCCATGATTTAAAAAAAAACAAAAAACAGGGTCAGTTCCAGGCACTCAGGGGAAAAAATGCAAAAATAGCACTTAGGATAAATGTTTGAATGAGATCATCTGTTTTCAAAAGTCAGTTGCACTTAATGTTTTGGCATTAGGGAGAGAAGTCCATCACCGAATGATGTTAGCATGATGATAATTTTGATGATGGTGGTTTATCTCTGTGCATGCCTGCGTCTGTCTACACATTAAAGACTGTGCATGTGAGCTGGGATTTTTTTAAAATTCTTTTAGATTGCCAGCAGTCTTGCTTGACTGGAATGAACAGGCACTGGTGTTTGAAACAGGTGAAAATCTTCCACCTGAGAACAGGAGGCAGCACTGCTACATGTGCTCAGAATTTGACACAGTACAGTCAGTTGTCCCCATGGGACAGGATAGCTACAGACAAGCACATGTGGAGGGCTGCCCTCAACACCTGCTGCAGACTGGGCCACATGCTGGCCAACACCAGCATTGTTGGCGTCCTGAGGGATGGGCGCAACAACCGAGTGGTTAAAGCATTGGCCTTTCAGTCTGAGGGTCCCGGGTTCAAATCCTGGTTCCGGCGGCTGGTGGGTTAAGGGTGGAGATTTTTCCAGTCTCTCAGGTCATCAGATGTGCAGACCTGCTAGTTCCTGAACCTCCTTCGTGTGTATATGTATGCAGACAGTCAAATATGCACATACAAGATTCAGTTCTGTAATCCATGTCAGCATACAGTGGTTATGGAAACAAGAACATACCTGGCATGCTCCCCCCCCCCCCCCGCCCGAAAATGGAGTATGACTGGCTACATGGCTGACTAAAAACAGTCACACATGTAAAAGCCCACTTGTGTACACAAGTGAAGTATACTAGTGAACATGGGGATTGCAGCCCAAGAATGAAGTAGAAGCACTCTGTGAGGGATGGGCAGCCTTAGTCAGGGCAACGAACATGGGGAGGGGGAAAAGCTGACAGGTGTTCAGTCTTCATCAGCAGTCAGCTGGCATCTGGGTTTTTTTTTTTTTGGTTTTTTTAATCTGCAATCTTTTTTTTTCATTTCATTTTTATCATACTCCATTTGTACTTTCTTAGCAAGAGAGTGTAATTTGTGAGATCATCTTCAGTTTGTACTTATTATTGTCAGGAAGACAGGGAGAGCGCTACAGATGCCAAAACACCTGTTGTATGTCCGATTTCCATTTCTGTGACAATGATACTGGCTTTGTTTATATGTTGTTGTTTTTTTGGTGTTATTTTTCATTTATTTATTTGTATGAATGCATTCCATTGATCTGGGCATGTATACTTGAGACAGGTAGTTACTGGGTCAGTGGTTGTTTTTCTCAAGACGTCCTGCATTGCAGTGATGTGAAGGTTTCCATGGTAATGTTGTTGTGTCCTTTGCTGCGGTCTGTACTGATCGACAAGAATTGGTTGACAGTGGATGTCACCACTGGCTTGGAGTTGGTTCACATGACGATGTGATATTATGTGGCCTGGTGTAAGTTGGCTTGTGCAATGGCTGTGATAGTGTGCTTAAAAGCTGTGTGTGCATTGGTTTTTTTTTTATATTGTTTGACTTTGGTGAAGATGGGACTGAATGTTGTTTGTTTGCATACTTAATATTGTAACCCATTTTCTCCCATGAAACTGGCATGTTTTTGTGGTGATATCTTTGTGGATGCTCAGTTAGGCAATTTTGATATGTTGATTGATTGATTCAGTAAGCTAGTGTTGTATTGTACTTGAAATATTTTTGTACTGGTACCTTGATTAACTGTTGTTGTTGTTTTTTTCAAAGTTTGGTCTTGATCCATGCACACCCTGTCAGAATGTGACCATTTAAACAGTAGTGCTCCCATTTCTATACTGATTTAATTATACCTGTGGTTCAGACACTAACATTCTGTGAGAATGCAGTTTTGAAGACAAAGGAACATCACAGTGCTAGTATGAAGTTATGGTTGCTGTAGTAACTGGTTACTTTTTAGTTGTTGATTTTGGTATGATTTGTGTGTGTGTGTTGTTTTTTTGTATACAGTGAAACAACACAGGCCATGCTTTCTTTTTTGTGTGTGACTTTTCTTTTTTTTTTGCATGAGAAACAATTTTTAGAAAGCAAAAGCATGTGCAGCCACATGTGTATATGCGTGTGAGTGTGTATGTGCTCATGTGTGTCTGTGTGAAGAGCATTTATTTGATATTATCCCATTTTGAAGTTTGACAGACAGTCCAGGGAGTCAGTGACACTTGGATCTATAGATGAGCGTTGACAGAATAAGAATGCATGTGTCTATCTTACATGTTCGGTGTCACAACGATCAAATAAAGCGCAAAACAAACTGAAACGCGTCATCAGCGTAGTGTGTTTTGAGGCGTGTTGTTTATTGTCAGCCAAATGAACCTTTAGACACTGAACGAAAGTTCTTTTGCTTGTTGCAAGATCTAAAGTTTCTCTTCATATCTTTCATGGGTGAAATGCTCCCAGTCATATCCATCTTGAGCCTGAAAAAAATTGTATCTTTCACAGGTGAAACGTTCCCATTTACATCCGACTTAAGCCTGAAAAAAAATCCTTTCTTGGGTGAAATGCTCCCAAAGGTATGGATATAGGTGTGATGCATTCAAAGGGCACCTGTTAACGTGAACAAGTCACTGACCACCAGATCTCTGTAGACCCACATCGTGTAAACTGCACAACATCGTGTCATGGGTGATGGTACATGTGCCATAAAACCTGTTGCAAACCAACACCAGCACCTGAATTTCTGAGTCTTGTTCGTCAGAATCTTTATTTATTTATGCATTTTTGTTCAGGTATGTGCCTCCAGTAACTGAAAACATTTATCTTACACACACACACAAACACAAACAATCACACACACACACACTTAAAGTCAAGACAACTTGTGAACTTTATTTATATGACTGGACAATTTTTTTTTTTGTCTTTTGGTTCATGTTCAGGCAACAGCACACATATTGTTAAGCACAATCACATTTAGAACATGAACATCCATTAATTCATACTACAGAATAACTAAAGTAATAAAAGTGATAGAATAACTAAAGTAACGAAATTCATGTTAACCAGTTGCAGTTGTAGTCAGTCTTTGACTTCAGCGGATCCAGAGGCTAGGCAAGAAAAACTGGGTCATCGACAGAAACAAGACCAGCAAGATCCACCTCCCACTTCACCTGAACTCACCCACACACATAATAGCCCCCTCCTCACACCCAGCTAAAGCTGACTTTTATGCAACTACGTAAGAAAAAAAACCGAAAAGTTATTTTCTGCATCACAAATTACAACAAGGAATGTGATGAAATGATATCGTGGCTCAAGATTTTTTTTTTTTTTTTGATCCCTGCTAGCACCAAGGTAAATATTCAATGGTCGAGGGGAGAGAATTCTGTCTTGAAATTCTGATCCCTGATAGCTCATGGGTACTGACAACACTGTTTCCCTGACTTATAGCTGTGAATAGATATTTAAGCTGAACGTTATTTTTATGCAAAAACAAGAAAATCAAATTGCAACTTTTCGCAAAAATAATTACCTAAAGGAGTTTGAATGCAATATGTATGAAGAGTGAAAATATTGGCTCGAAGAGTTTTGGGATCCTTGCTGGTACATTGGTAAATGAATAATGGTATAGGGGAGATAATTTGTTTCTCGAAATGACATTCCCCGACATTCATGTCAACACTTTCCAGACACTAACACTGGTAAAAAAAAATAAAAATAAAAAAAAACAAAAAAAACGACATTCTGGAGTTCGTCTTCGGAATGTTACACTTTTTCTATTGGAACAGTCTTCTGGAATAAAGATGCTGAATTATGTACAAAATTCGAATACGGGGGCCAAACATTCTTATTCTTTTATTTTTTGCTAGGTTCTAACAGGAATACATTTCGATCCTTCATTTTTTTTCTTTTTTGTTTGTTCATTGTTTTTCTTTCTTTTTTCTTACAAAATGCTCTCTATCAGTCTAACCATTAATTTTGATTGGCTTCTTCTTTAATATTGTTAGTATATGAGTCAAATTAAGCATATAACAGCAGCTCATGAAATGTAAATCCTTTCTTGGTCACATGGTTGATAATCAGTGGAGTATCATTGTATATTCTCATATTGTACCTATAACTTGCGGGGTGTGATTGCCATTTTGTAAAACCTAACATTTCGAGACACTGAGATATGATGTGTGCATACGTGTGAGCTTGTTCCCTTGCAACACCTGTGGGAAGTGCTGCGCATCCAGAATCCGCCTCTTCTCCCATATTATGAGGACACACCGACAGATAAGCCTGCCTGCCTACTCATCCGTCGGACCGACGGGAGACTCCATCACGCCGTGAGATCTGACACATAAGTTTATATATGATGGGTTCATTTTCGTGTTTGCTGATTATTTGTTTATTTTTGGCCACATCAAACTACAGTTCTGTTTATCTCAGTGATTATACTGGTGATACTTTCGTCAGTTATAAGGGTCGCTCTGAATAGTGTCTCTATGAACTGCCACAGTTTTCATTGTACGTACATCTTAATGTCATCAGCTGAAACAGGGTTACCGAAAAACAAACAAAACAACAACAAAAAGGCACAGGAAAACAGACATGTTTTATTTCACAAGTTCAGTAACTAAATTTTGCAATATTCCGAGCCGGAGCTCAATAGAAAGTTGTATAAACATGATAATGTACATTTATATATGGCCGTTAATTCTAAGAGCTCAATAGAAAGTTATATAAATGATACTGTACATTTATATAGTGCCGTTAATTCTAAGAGCTCAATAGAAAGTTAATTAGAAATTACATGAATCATTCCTGACCACTCTTTCTCCGTCACCCCCCGCCCCCTCCCGTGGTCCCCACTCTCCCTCTCTCATTTGTCATGCCTTCAAAGTGAGCTGACATGGATGATGTTGGAGAAGAAGGAAGCTGAGAGTGCTTATAGATCATGTTTTACAAAGATTAGTTTTTCGTGAAGAGCGAAGGGCAGATCTGAGATAAAATCAAATGCATATTATGAGGAAGGTTGTTCCAAACATAATGAGGTAAGAACGCTCACCACAGTCTCTTGTATTGACACGAGGAAGTTTCAGAGGGAAATAGAGGGAGAGCGGGGAGTTCTTGAGGGAATGAAAGCACATACAGAAATCTATTTTACAACAAGAATACAGGAAAAGGCCAATGAGCAGGAAAACTTCAATTCGAAATAGTGGCGCCCAGTTTTCTCTCTCTCACACACACTTTATTTTTCCAAAAAGAAACTTTATTTTATTCGAATTGCCGAATGATAGAAATGCGGGTATACACTGAGAGAGAAAAAACAACAAAAACAGCAAAACAAGAGAAAGCGGAAAGTGCTCGGATCGGGTATGCATGGTACACGCGGGTCGACCTACCTTGAACGAGTTTTCGCAATCAAGGCATATATAAAACGCATTTGTATTGGTCCAAAGTCAGCAGCTCTGTGACGTCATTGATATTCAATCCAGTAAACGTGCTTGTTCCATACGGATGTGAAGTTTATTATTGACTGCAGAAAGTAACATGGCTGCGGAGGAAGTACCTCGTTCCAGTGAAAATATTTTCGAAATTTTGCAAACTCCAACATCAAACGTGACGCAATTTGATGAATCTGGCATTTTATCTCGTAATATTGATATCAATTTATCAAAACCTCTTGATGAATTCAAAGGAGAACGTCGTATTTCTGCAGATTTGGAACGTCCACTGCATCTTGAAATGGAGTTGGACCAAACAGAAACAACTTCGGATTCATGCGTTGGCAACGTGGTAAATATTGAAAGTCGAACGTCTCCGCCGGAGCCGAAGAGACCCAGATTATTAATACCAACTTCAAATGTGCAGAATGGTAGTGGTGGTGATGCATGTCACAGCCCAGAGTCTGGAAAGCGACGACGAATTCAGCACGACTATCGACGTCTCTCGAGCTCTGGTTATGTGGATGACTACGAAAAGAGCAAAGATAGTAGGTTTGTGCTGTCATGTGATAGTGAAACGTCGCCAAACTCATCATCTTCGTCAAGACCGAAAAATTCACCTCCAAAGACAAAGTCTCCGAACTCTTTCAGCGGCCAGAAATCACCTTTCGCTGAGAAGCAAATATTTGGTAAGGAAAAAATAATGTTGTTACACATCCTTTGATGATACTTTTTACAGGCAACATTAAGTGCCAGTCTGATGCAGTCTGGAAGATGCAACAAACTGACCACAGAGAAATGATAGAGCTGAAAAACTTATGCAAGAATGCAGACACATGATCAATAATCATTCATTCATTGATTGTCAAATCAAAATTTTGTATTTAAGCGAAGATGGAATAGTGTGTTGTGAACTCATTTGGGCATGCATACAAACTTTTAAATAGTCATTTTGTACACATTTTCATATATAAGGTGCCACGGGATCAGTTCCACATGTAATGCTGATTTCTGGAGAATTTTGTTTATTATTATTCAAACACTATTAATATATTGTTTCCTTTCAGTAACAGAGTTACAAGCATATATACCTACATATTTATCTATTTATATGATCTGTCTCCTCAGCTTAATCTCACAGACCAGATTATCATGTTACACACAACAATTACAAATCCCTGTTTGCAGCAGTGTGTCTATTTCTTCCCTTTGCATCCATGTTTTCCTACACATTAGATAACAGTACTTAGATAAACAGTACTTACAGAACTTGATAAGTTACATGCTCAATTATTTAATTGCTTAATAATTCTCTCTGTGTGAAATGAAATGAAACCTTAGTTCTCCATCTTTTTGTGTAGTCTGTTCATGATGTAAGCAAACTTACTCAAGTTACTGAGGTTACAGTTTTTGTTCATTTTCATAAGAATCCTATAGTACTGTACATGTTTGTTCTCTGTGGCATACCTTTTGCAATCTGTTTTGTCTTCTGAGTCTGTGAGTGTGTTAAATGTGATCAAGTGACAAGTGCATGTCAAGGGAGTACCAACTTGCAATCAGAATTGTTTTCACTGTATTTCAGACACAGAGTACTTAGAGCTGATGATCTTCAGGGCTTAGATTTGGATACAGAAGTTGTGCCTTATACTTGATACAGTATTGGCCAGAAAGTGATGGTAAATTGTTAATTCATTCTTATGCCATATTATCGATATGTGACAGAGGTAGAAAGCATCTTTAGTCTAGCGCCTTTTTTTAGCATTAAGTAATTCAATTGATTAATTGGTGATTACAGATGGTACCTGTGCATTTAAAATGGAAAGCGAGGAAAATGACATGAAACCCATCAACCATGATACATCACCGAAGGAAGGATTGAAGAAGGAAAGCATCACAGACAGTGTGACTGAACCACAGGGTAGTCCTGCACAACAAACCAACGGACACTCTCACCACCGCCATCATCATCATCATGGATCCCACCACCGCCATCAACATCATCATCACCACAAACATCCCGGAGACCACCACCACAAACATTCTGGAAATCACCACCATCACAGGCATGCGTCAGGGACTGTGTCCTCCAAGATGCAGTCTGCTCCTCCCAAGCTAGAAATTGCTGATGGCACTGACACCCCAAAGGAATTGCTGGTCCTCTCACCTACCAAAATAGTGATTCGAGATCCCATCAAATCGGCTGTGAGGAAGAAGTGTGTGGGCCACTGTGGTGTTCAAGTGAACCTGAAGCGTCGTACTGACAGCAAGGAGATTCAGACCACCATCTCATGTTTGTCAGCATCAGGGTCATGTGACCAAATCGACAGACTGACTGAAGAAATTAAATCTGTTGGAGATGTTGTGACATCTGGTGAAAAGACAGTTCGTGAGAATAATAATGTTAATTGCAGTACAGTGACCAATTGGTTAGCATCCACAGCAGCAAGAGCTTTGACAAACAGGTCAACGCAGACGTCCAGTCGCTGGAAAGCTGACAAGTCCCACTCTTCCTCATCGTCATCCTCCCGTCAAAACCAGCAGGCTGGAACTCATGGCCACAGTTCAAAATCAATATCTACGGATTCACGTTTTCTGTCAGTCAGTGCACCAATGCCTGACTGTGTGCGCATCGCTCACTCCAGCTACAGAAAGTATGTGCACCTGGAGAGGTACCCCAATGGTGGTGCTCTGGTGGCTCACGCCTACCACCAAGAGCTGCAGAATCTGTCCAAGAAAGAACAGAAGGAGTTTGCTGAGCAGTTCCTAGAGCTGGTGTATGGAGAGTCCACAGAGGGGGTTTCACACTGCGTCATGGGCATTGTGCACGATGCCGCCTCCCCCATGGAAGATTTCATTGACTACTTCAACAACAAGCATCCGAACCTGACCGTGAAGACGGGCATGCTGGGAAAGTCGGACATTGAGACCACCACCATTGAGAAGTTTCGGGAGTCGGTGCTGAAGAACTACTGTGAAGGTACTTTCCGTTGGGGACCTCTCCTGCAGATCAGTCTTGTGGGCACAGTGCATGAAGAGGTAGGTTGGAGGTAGAATTTCATCATTGTTAAATGGGGATGGAATCACATTTGTAAATTTTTTTTTTATCTTGTAACAATGTATTTTTTGTAAGTTACTTAGTTGCCAAAAATGTGTTAAGCTATGAGTGTTTAGAAATAAAGCTGAGTGTAAAAATAATTTCCAAAGAGATGATATTTTTATCTTTATATTACATGTTTTTAACAGTAATGATACTTGATAGTTGATTAAATATATTATACCAATAGATTTACTGTTCCTTGAGTTCTATGTTTTATCTTACCCTGAAACTTGAAAGAGTGAAAAAGATTGCCAGAGACTGCAATAAGTTAAAAAAAAAAAAAAAGAAAGACTGAAAAATTTATTAAATAAAGATGATAAGAAATATCAGACACAGAAAGCAATTACCGGGAAATCAAGGTGTTGGCTTACACTGATGGTAGAATGGTCCAATTTACCGAAAACTGGTTTCTTTGAAAATTTGTTTTCACTACACATACTGTAAGTGTAACTTGTATACATTTTATCCTCCCCCAGTCTCTTTGTCCCACCCCTCAATCTCTCTTCTAAAGTTCTCTCTGCATCAGTGCATATATATGTGAATGTATATTTTTGCCTGATGATGCTCATTATGCATAGGTGCAAAATTGTTTTTCAGTCATGCAAAATATGTGTTAAAAAAACAAACAAACAAACACACATTTATACACACACACAGCACAAAACCTCATGTTTGTTTTTATATGCAGAGCAGTTGGTACTGTCTTTATTGTAAAAAAAAACAAAAAACCCAACAAACCAATGAGACACTTAGCTATAGCAGTGTATTATAAGAAAAGGAACTAGAAATTGATATTGATGTGAGGAGGAAGGACATGTTCATATTTATTAATATTATTACTAATACTGTATTACTCATAAATTGGTGGCTATTTATATCATGCTATTGTTCACAGTAGTGCTCCTTTTCCCATGTGTACAAATTATAATGGAAGATATAGTCACACCCTATTTCCTCAAGGTTTTTATTAGCACAAACAATGCGTGTAGGTTGGGTGTGTGGGGGAGAGGAGGAAGGGGGGCCGGGGGGAGGGGGGGGGGGTTGCGGGTGTATGTTGGAAGAAGAGGTATGCAGAATTTAAAAAAAAAAAAAAAAAAAAAAAAAAAAATCCCTTGAATAATGACTAATGAGTTACATGATTTATGTGAAGTGATCTTATCAGTGTTTGGGTACAGTTTTTGAAATATATTAATGCTTCATTGGTTTTTGATGATATCTGATTGTGTTTTTGTGATTTTGATGACTTTATTTGGAATGGGATTAATGTGTTGCTGTTTTTTTTCTTGAGAAATATAATCTTCACTGCAAGGAGAAAAACACCCAAACCAAAACAGAAAAACAACCACCCAATACCTGTAAAATTTTGCATGAAGCTTGTGTAGATTGTTTATTTAGAGAAAAATAAAGTACAGTCCACACAAAAAAAAAACACACACACAAAAAATTCAGTCTCACACATGACATTCAGTGATACACACATTCTACACACACACATACACTATCATACACTTACACTGACACTCACAGATACGCACTTTCACAAATGCGCACACACTCATGCACGCACACAAATGCACGCACACACACACATGTGCACACATACTTTTCGGTCTTCACTTAACTTCTTAAGTTAAAGAAAAAGAGAAGATAATACTATTAATAGGCAGTGAGTATCATACATTTTCTCACACATATCATCACTCACCCACCCACCCCTTCATGCACACACACACACACACACACACACACACACTCTCTCTCTTATCCTCACCGATTCACTCCCTCACACCACCACACACTGTGTGCAGGTAGGGGACTATTTCCCAGAGTTCTTGGACATGCTGGAGTCGGACCCTTTCCTGCACGCCGCCATGCCGTGGGGCTCACTCTCCATCCTGGCGGGAAAGATGGAGAGTCGCAGGGAAAGCAATGATGGACCAATCATGTGGACTCGGCCTGGCGAGCAGATGGTGCCCACAGCTGACATGCCAAAGTCTCCGTACAAACAGCGCAGAAGGTATGTAGGCTTTGGATTTCATTGAATTAAACTTTAAAGATTTCCTCTTCTTGTTTTTGTTGTTTGTTTGTTCTTTTTTCTTCAGTGAAATGTGTTCTTACTTTTGAAACTTTATTGTAGTCCATGCACCGGTTCTTAACTTTTGAACCTCTATTGTAGTTACTTTTGAAACTTTTTATTGTAGTTCATGCATTGGTTCACTACTTACGAACCTTTATTGTATGTATCAGTTTTAAGTTTCTGAAATTATATCTTTTCAAAATGACCGACCTTGTTTTGCAGAAGTTGAATTTGACTCACTCGTCTCTGTGCCATTGGTTCTGTCACTATTGTCAGTGTCAGTGATTAATAAAACACAGTAAGGTAATGTACCATCTGAATTTATATTTAAAAGTAATTCTTTATAGATATATATTATATATATATATAATGTGTATATATATATTAAAAAAAAAATTAATTTGTTTATTTTTTTTAACCAGTCTTGTTTCTGAAATAATCTTTACAACCAATACCACAGTTGTCATCCATGAAGTGGGATGACAAGTCTTACGGTTTCAAGGGGCATAAGCCTGCACTCAAAACACGGTACCTTTTATCCAGGTTGCTGACACGACGACAATAGTTTTAATTTTCTTAGTCTTTTATAGGGTTTTAAAGGTTTTTAAAAGTAAAAAGACATTTGTAACTGTAAGAGACCTCTATACTTAAGTGTGTGTATTTGTCACATAATCTGTTAAAAAAATGAATGTTTCAACATTGCTGTTAACTTGGTTGCAGAGGTGTGAACGAGTTACGGAACCTGCACTACCTTCCTCGTGCCTCAGAACCCCGGGAAGTGATGGTGGAGGATCGAACTCGTTGTCATGCCGACCATGTGGGCCAGGGGCCTGACAGACTGACCACGGCAGCAGTTGGTGTGTTAAAGAGCATCTGCACATCTGCTGGGTCAGTGTCAGTTAATTTTGTGGAGTGAGGGAGGGGGCCGGGGGGGGGGGGGGGGGGGGGGGGGGATCAGTCCCCTTTGTATCTGGCACACTAATTGATGTCCTTAAGGAAATTTTTTTTTTTTTTTTTAAACAGACACATAATCATGTTACAGCGTTTCTAAAAGCTTAGGCCGTGATTGTAAATAGTGAAAAATAAATTCAAAATAACATACCACTATCTGTTTTAGTGTTTACTATTGTCTGTTGCCATGCTGTAAACACAGTGGAATAAAAAAAAAAAAAACCCAAACAAACCCTGATTACCTGATACTATTATCTGTTGCTGTGGGCAAGAAGGCAACCAATGTGAAAAATGATTTCATTTTGTCACAGCGCAATTGTTTTTGAGTTGTACAATTCCAGCACACTGTCTGAAGATGACAGTTCTGTGCAATTGATTTCAAAATCAGATCCATCACATGTGAATACTGAAATGTGTTGTCAGTACACTCAATTTTTTTTGGATATTTTATTCATGAAAAAAAAAAATTAAACAGGTCAGTGGAAGGGAGGTCAATCCGTACAGGTTAAATGACTGAAGATGACAGGCAAGGTTAGTTCCCTTCGATTGCAAACCTGTCATCAACACAAAAAAATTGCCATTGACCTGGCAAGCTGGTTTGACTTCTTATGTGTGTGGAGTGAAAAAAGGGGAATGAGGTAATATCTTGTCAGAGTAGAGCATATGAAGCATCATGTAATTGTTTAAATGCTTATAACACCATTTGTACAGATGAGTGAACAAAAGTGAATTGTGTTTACACATTTTTTAATTCACAAGCATCAAGGGGAAAGTTGGTATAACTGAGGTTTTGAATTTGAAGGTATAGTGCATATTTCCTCTAGCTCTTGTGCTTGTGAGATTATAATACTTAAAGATGCTAAGTTTTGGAAGGCATAATTCATAATTCCTCTCTTGTTCTTGTCATATTAGAATACTCAAAAGATGCTAAGTTTTGTTATGTCTTGAAGATGCTAAGTTTTATTGTAATGTCTAGCTTATGAAAAAAACGAAACACAATGTGTGCGTGTATGTACACCCTTGCATGCATACGCAATGACACGAGCACACATTCACGTGCACTCGCGCGCACGCACGCACGCACGCACGCGCACACACACACACACACACACACACACACACAAAAAAAAAGAACCTTACAATTTTCACCCCCAGACCAGAGTGGGTGGTGGGTGGCGTCACTGCCAACGAAGTACAGTGGAGAGGGCGTGTTGTTTCAGGGAGGAGAAGAACCTGGTGGTGAAGGACGTGATCTGTTTCCACCCGGGGGACTTCACCACCCTGGTGGAGAAGCTGCAGCTGGACCTGCACGAGCCCCCAGTGTCCCAGGTGGGTGTGGCTCTGTCTGCCATGGGTGCCTTCTCTGCTGGAGAGAAGCTTCATATCATTGGTGGTTGGGGTTTTATTTAATGTTATTGATATTTTTTGTACTTACATAGCACCGATCTTCATTCAGAGACCAAGCTCTAGACACATTACAAACACAGTCATTTTGCAGGACGGGTTTCCTGCCTGGGTATAGCCATTTGACAGCTGCCCACATAGATAGACATTTATCATTCGTTTCCTGTGTCATTCGGTCAGGGCTTCAGTCATGCACACTCGCACACATGTTTATTGGCATTTATTTATTTTACCACAGAATTTTGCCAGGGACAACTGTCTTGTTGCTGTGGGTTCTTTAATGTGTGTTGAGTGCATAACTTTACATGCTGCACACAGGACCTTTGTTTATCATATTTATCGAAATGACTAGCATCCAGACCACCGCTGAAGGTCTTGTGGAAGGGGAGAAAATTCAGGTGAGAGTGGGATACGATCCTGCACCCCTCAGATTCTCTTGCCTCCCAGGCAGAGGTGTTACCACAGAGGCTACCACTCCACATACATTAACCACTCCTGTAGCTTTTTTATATTTTTATGTTGCAGTTGGTTTTTAGTTTTGTTTTTTGTTTTTCCTTCTTTTTGTTTTAACTGTATGACAAACCATTGTTTCCTATTGTGTCTAGTGTGTGTGTGTTTTTTTTGTTTTTTAAAAATTTTTTTTTAATGAATCAGGATTTTGGTCTTTGTCTGCTGCCCCCCAGGTGTGTCCTATCTGTGTGGTGTCAGTCTTTAGGTCAGGGTGCCAGGCGTTCTTTGGTCAGCCACGTTTCTGCTTTCCTCAGGGGTTCCATATCAAAACTTCAGTCAGCTTGTCCGACAGAAAAAAAACAGTTCAGCAGAAGATGGGCAAATCAAGGCCCGGTGTTAAATTATCTCCCTTCTGTCTGCACAGAGCTCAGATTTTAAAACAGCAGCTACTTTCTGTTCAAGAGTTTTAAGAAAACATCCTTTTGACTTTGGTGTCAGCGATCGTACTAACAGAACTAATATCATTAAAAACAGTGTCAGCAAACAGATGAGAGTTGTGCCTTGTCTTTTGTGTATGAGTGGTATCATCTTGCTTTGAAAAACAGGAGAGTAATTTGCTGCAGTGTTATACTTGATTAGTTTGCATCAGCAGTTTGTTGACTGTTTGCAGGTAATTTTAAAGAACACAATTGTTGTTTGTTTCTGTTGTTTTTCTTTCCAGTTTCTCACTTAAGAAATGTGTGTGTTTCAGTGTGTGACGTGGCTGGAGGATGCCAAACTGAACCAGCTGCACCGAGAGGGCGTACGGTATGCGCGCATTCAGCTGCGTCACAACGACATCTACTTTATTCCTCGCAACGTGGTGCACCAGTTCAAAACGGTGGCTGCTGTCACCAGCATTGCCTGGCATGTGCGCTTGAAGAGGTACTACCCCAACCTGGTGGACGACCCGGCAGATGAGGCCAAAGGGTCTCCAGAGGATGGACCCAAGAAAGAAGAGCAGGTGTCGCCTGCAAAGTCAGACACTCAGCTTTCTCTGGAGGACTCCTTCAGCAGCAAAGAGAATATGCAGTCCAAACACCACACTCCTTCAAAACCCAAGAAGAGCTCCCATGACAAGGAGAGGGCTCATGGGAAAAGCAGCAGTTCTCACTCACACAGAACAAGTTCTGATCAGAACAGAAGATCAGAGAAACCCTCGGTGAAAAGCTCCTCCTCTGGTAAGGTGTCACAGCACAGTTCTGGTCATGTATCATCCCATTTGGGCAAGTCCTCACACATGGCCTCCTCCTCCTCCACCTCCTCTTCCTCCTCTCATGGCAGCCCCAGTAAGTCGTCTTCCAGGTCAGGCCACAGCACATCATCCAGCAAGCATTCCTCCAACCACCACCACTCCAGCAAGTCCTCTCACAGACACTCTCACTCGCACAGCTCCTCCACAGCACACTCAAAGAGCAAAAAGTCTGAGTCGCAGTCAGGTTCATCTCACAAATCATCATCATCCAGTGCCCCAACCACCACCAAGACAGAACCTTCACCAGTGAAGGCAGAGAAGATGTCTTCCTTGTCTGATCACAAAGCTGAAGGTGACAGTGTCAAGATGGTGGAGGATGGAAATGCTGTCTGTGACACAGGAGGAAAGCAGAGCGTTCCTCTGTCAGACCAAGGCCAGAGGGGTCAGGATGATGTGAAGACTTATGACCTCCATGAACATTCAGGTCACAGCACAACACACCTGCCTGTGACAGACACCCAGCAAGCATCAGACCGGAGCAGTCAGGGCCAAGCACCTGTGGTGACCACTGTTGTCAGTGAGGGGAAGGAAAGGCAGGATGAGTGTTCAGCATGTGATGAGGTGTTGAAAGAAGCTGTAGACAGTGAGGAAAGCAAGGCAGTGGTGGGGGAGGATGTGGAAGGCCCCAGGACTGAAGCGGCTGTGCATGGGATGCCAGAGCAAGATGGGGTGACCAGCCCACCACCTGAGCAAGGGAAGACTGAAGCAGAAACAGACATGCAGGTGACTCAGGAACCTGCGCTGGACATGGTGGTCCACGGTGGCTTTGGTGATGATGATGATCATGATGGCAGTGGCACAAAAGACAGTGCAGAGAGATGCTTTGTGGACAAAGACATAGAAGTATCGGCTGACACTGATGACAGATGTATCCCAGCAGCTTGTCCGCATCCTGAGGCACAGCCGCTAGAAGATGAAAGTATGGACGTGAGTTTGGACAGTGACCGTGCAAATACCCCTGCTGCACACCCTGATCATCTGCTGAGAGTGAAGGAGATGGAGGGAGAAGTGAGACAGGCACAGGGTGAGGGACAGGGAGAAAGTGGAAAGAACTGGATGACAGAAGGGGGTCAGAATACGGCTGTCGCTGCTGATGTGAAATCAGAGCCAGAAGTGGGGCACACTGCTATGGAAGTGGAATCACCTGGGAGCAGTGTTCTGCCTTCAGAAACAGATGGGTTCTTGTTTCTGGCAGAGGAACAGAAATGTGCAGAGGTTTCTGACAAACATGAAGGCGCAGCCAGATTGGGTAGTGAAGAGAAGGAAATAAGTTAGCAGGTCTCTTTTGTATTTGTGCATTTTGATCTGAAAATAAGAAGTCCAATCAGAAAGATGCAGATAGAGTAAAACCTCGGGATATGAATTTATTTGAAGCAGGGATTGATCCTTTATGTCAGACATAGAACAATCCCATGTAACTGTAAGTTAACGGCCAGGTGGAAGTGGAAGGTTTCTTAGCTATAACTGCACAGATAACTCCGATTGACACATGAAGTTTACAGCAGCCTGTGTTTCTTGCAAAAGAAGGGCATTGTGCATTTGGGCAGGGCATGTGCTTGAGCAATGAACAATTGGTATTTTATTAACCAGGTTTTTATGGGAGTATTCAGATGCAAAGGAATACCTGTGTTACAAACCACGTCTTCAAACATCACCTCATAAGTGTTATGCAATGTGCACTTCATGTAGAGCTCTGTGTGTGAACACTCTGTTCAACCTATTTCAGACTGTAGGCTATTGACTTTGAAGAAGAAACATTGCAGCTTGTAACTATGTAGAACTGTGTGAACAATGCAGCTAGTGTATCCACAGCCTGGTAGGATTTGTTCAGCTGGCAGCAAAAATTATACCTTGCATAAAAATGGTCTTTGTGTTGTCTCTTTGTTGTTGGATGGGAACTTTGTGAGTGATTGAAGTTAAATTCCTTGCATCATTCAAATTATTTTTTATGACTATTTGGTTTCACGAGTGTAAATTGTAATAAATTTGGGTGTGTGTATGTGATGACACTGAGTTGACAATTTCCACGTTGTGGCAGCTGAAACGGTTTGTTTCAGCATTGTGACTTTTTGTGTGTTACATTCTGCTGCTGAACTTTGCTTGGTCCTTGAAAGCCATTGATTATTGAACAAATTATCATGTGGTAGGCCTTCCACTTTAATACAAGGCAAGAAAAGGGATGTTTCACAGCAAATCTGACTTCGTTATGCATTGCTTTGATCATGTGATCTTAAAATAATAATGTAAATATATAGTTTGTCCAGATTGCTAATCCTTTTTTCCCCTCTTTTCTGTTCTCCTGTTTAATTATATTTGGATAATTTTATTAATTGATCAGCTATATTTCTGTCTAAAAATTTAGACAGTAGCGTCAAATCAAAATACCTGTATTTCCATCTGGAAAATTAAATTCGAAGACAGTAGCATCAAATCAAAATCCCTGTACTGAATTCTTGGATTAGAATTTAGATAATTTGCAACTAGTGCAAGATATAAAGAAATCTCAAACTTAAACGAGGCATATTCTGTGTGTAATTTGTGACAGGTGTATTGTATATAGACTAAAAAGAGAGACCAAGAGATTTTACTTAACCAGAGTGAACAACCCAGAAAACTGTTCATTGTACTCATTATTGTACAACTTTCTTATCACGACAGATTATTTCTCCGTGTGAAATTCGGTCTGGTTTTCCCGGGGAGCATCAGGTGTGTTTCTTTTTCCTTTTTTTTTTTTTTTTTTCTTTTCTACAGACTTGCTAGGCACTACTCATTTTATTGCTGTGGGTTCTTATATGTGCATGCTGCACCTTATCTGAAGGTGGATCCAGGACAGCCATTAAAGGGGGATAATTAATATTTGTCTGGATTCAACCTGAGATGTTTCTTCTTGGCTGTCAATCCACCCATGGCTGAATGCTTACAGCCTGGAGCTTTAGCTTTCCAAGTCTGACTTAATCTAAGGTCTTCATGCTCAAATGCTGACAGTGGGTGATGTAATACGAGTGGAAGAATTTTATCCCCATGATCAGCTGTGTGAAGTTTTGTCTGTCCCTTCATACTCCCCCTTGCCCTATGTGTGTGCACACAAACAGGTGACACATGTCACAGATCATGTATTCCATGTCAGTAATAGACTGAATATTGATGCAGTAACATATTTGGCATGTTATATGCTTTTGTGTATTTTTTCTTAAGTCCTTACATGTATAAGTTTAGTCTACTACAGTGCAATGCTGTTTTAATCTTAGTGGTTTGTCGGTTATTAAAGTATGATATTTTAAACTGTGTTTCAGGTGTGTTTTTATGGGTGTGTTTATTTCAAAGTAATTTTTAAACAGAACCGTTTCATCTTCATAAAAGCCTCTTGTTTTGCATAGTCTGTCTGTGAATGCAGTGAGTTGCAAATGTGTGCATGCAGAAATGTGGTAACATCTCTGCCATGGCATTTTCCTTCACATCTTGAGATCCATCGTGAAGGGGATGTCACTTTTGTGTTGAGGATTCATGGCCTCCAAGGCTACATCCTCTTGGTGGTATTTCAAATTTGTGGGAGGGGGTGGTATGTGTGGGGGAACTGGCAGAAGTGATCGTAGGGCTGTGAGTGAATTCTGTGATGGCTTGTGTTTTGAGGTTGTGTCTAGTGGGTTGAGATGTCCCCTTTTGTTTCATTGTGATCTTGTTTGCACATGCACACATGTACACACACATGTGCACACACATACACACACTACAAACAGAAATATGCACTATGCCATGACAAAGTTCCTGTAAATGCGGTACCAATCCTTATCATTTAATTTTTTTTTCCAAAACTCTGGTAGAAAGACTTGGAAAAGTTGAACAGCAGCTGAAATAGAAAATTGAAAAGTACTTCGTTGTGCATTTTTCTGCTCCAGCTGAGCCCTTCATCCTTTTCAGTACAACCTGTCAAATGATTTTGGGGGACGTGAACAATGAATGTATACACCAACAACTGTGTATGGTTAGAGTTGCACACACACACACACACACACACACACACACACACACACAATTTCACTTACTCGCATGCGTACACTCATTTTCTATAAGTAACGAACTCACGCACGCACGTACGCTTTCACTTACTCGCATGAGTACACAGCAATTTCTTCCCCCCCCCCTCCCCTCCTCAATTTTTTTTCCTACCCTTGTCTAATATCACTTACAGTTTAAAGATGTTAAACTAAAGAACGAACACACACACACACACACACACACACTCTCTCACACTTTTGAAGAGGCTTATAGTTAGTCATGTATATTTTTGTAAGTTGTGGCTGGATAAAACGAAATCCAATGTAATTGATTAGAGTAGTCCTAGATTTGTTGACTTGGTTTTGTTAAGTTGGTGATTACACTGCCTCAGTAAATGGCAGGCTAATGCATCATTTATACATGATGGTCTGAAAGTCTAGAACATGTACATGTTTTCAGCAGCTATCAATTGTGTGCATTGATGACAACAGTATCAACTATGCAGGTAGAGTTTAATGTTTGTAAACTAATTTGTGGCAGCTTGAATATAATATTCAAAACATGCAACACAAATACGTGTATATACACAGAAACATGCACGCAAGTGCGCGCGCACACGCACACACACAAACAAAACAAAACAACAACAACAACCACATACACACACACACACACACACACACACTATCAATCAAGACTGATAAGATATTTTGTTTTCGTACAGATTATGAAATATTTTGTTGTGTAGTACATTATTGATCAAATCCGATTTCTTCACTACTTGACTATGATTGTTAAAGATTGATTCAAACCGTTGCACAGAGGAATCATTCATTTCCATTTTTATGGGAAGTGTTGCAGGGGTCAGCCCGAGAATGAGAATGAAGTCAGACTGAAAAGCAGAGAACAAGTTTTGTCTTCTGTGATGTGACCTAGTCCTCATAATGCATTGTTTGTTGGTGTTTTTCTGTGTGGGCATGGGCTGAGCTTCTGTTAGATCAGAATACTCTTCCTGAACTGTGTTGTGCAAATGTAGCATTGAAAATGTATGATAATGCTCACACATGTGACATCTCATTACCCCTCTCTCTTTCTCTCTCTCTCTCTCTCTCTCTCTCTCTCCCACCCAGCCATCCACCTCCACCCCACTCCCCGCCCCCCTCCCACTCCCCCAGACCTCCCATCACACACCGTAAGGTTCCATTTCTGCTTTGAAATACATTGCCATCAGTTCCATTGTTCTAGCTCATGTATTCACAGCCGTGCCAGCTGTTGTCTGTTTTAGCATACAGATTTTCCCTTCCGTCCCAGATCTGAGCTTCATTCCCCAGTTTTCAGAGTTTTGATTATGGTGTGATTTCAGACTGTATTCACATTTGTATGTTTTTGTTTGTAAATTGTTGCACTCTCTCTCTCTCTCTCTCTCTCTCTTTCTCTCTCTCTCTCACAGACACACAGACACAGACAGACAGACGCACACTCACAGTGACACACACACACACATGCTCAATGGATCTTGGATCTTATTTTTGTTGTTGATTTTGTTCCCAATACTCCCAAAGAGGGAAATAGGTGATTTGTCGGACAAAATAAGTTTCTGAAATTTTTATTGTACATAATTCCTCAAATGTATACATGTATATAATGACAGGTACATACTTCTGTCCAAAAAACCCTTTCCAGATTTCAGTCACACTTAGTAGAGTTTTTGATGTAACTGTTGTTTCAATGCATTTTTTTTTTTTTTTTTTTTTTTATACTTTGGGTCGTAGGTCACGTTTTTTGTGTTGTTGATGGTTCAGTTTTAAAAAAAAAACACCCATAACTAAGTACTCTCTGCAGTCAAGCGTGCAATGTGTTTGCAGAAAAATAATGTTCATAGCTCTGAATGTACGCTTCATGACATGTTTCTAAATCAAAGAGTTCTGTCAATGTTTTCTCATTTTTCAGTCTGACTTTTTCAAGCTAGCTCATTGTAAATTCAGAGTTTTAGATACATAATTAAATATAATTTATCGCAAGCATTTGATGTGCTTTTAATGTCAGTAGTCAATTTTTTAATCTTGTAATTGTATTGCAAAATTTTACAAGGCCATGCATAGCAAGTTTTGAAAAAAAAAATTGTATCACACATTCTTTTTTTTCTGCCTTTCTCTGAGATCCCTGTCACATGCATGCTCTCATTATTATGAGCACATGTACACACACAAACCAACACTAACACACACACACACACACACACACACACAGAGTCTCTCTCTCTCTCTGTGTCTCTCTGCCTGTGTGCGTAGTGGTTAAGGGCAGCTCATAAATTGATTAGAACAGTGAAGACGTACAATTACAAGGTTGTTGATAGTCAGCTGTATAAAAGAAATAGAAAGGGAAAAGAACAGGAAAAAAAAAGCAAAAAGACATCAACATCAGTGAATGCTTTTTGTGGAAAAGTGTTGGTATTTTTGTTTTAGGTTAAACAGATTGGAATCTGACAATCTTGTAAGCCATACCATTGTTTCATGTGGAATCTTCATTGTAACAAGAACATGAAGACACTTTCAAGACATGAATTTTTTGGGTTTTTTGGTTCTGTGTGTGTGCGTACATGACTGTGTGTGTGGTTTGACTTTTTGTGCAGGATTTTTACTCAGAGTTATTTTTAGTTGTTTTCTTCGCAGTTGGTTTAGATAGGGACTCTTGCGAAGATATCATTTTTATCATGTTATTGTCTTTTATATTGATGTGGATACTCTCGCCAGGATATAATTATGTTCATTTCTTTATTATTGTAATTTGTATGTAAACATTAAAAGCTTGATGGTTAGTTTGGTTAAAGAAAAGGAAAACCCAATGCGTTTGTGGTTTATAGTATGTGAGTGTGGTTGTGTGTGTGTGTGTGTGTGTGGAGAGAGAGGGTGTGAAGGGACGGACGGAGAGGGGCATATGTGTGTATGTGAGATTGAACATGTAGCAAGGATTAAAGGGATTTGAGTTTCCATTTGAGTTGTCTGTTGTGATGTGGTATTGCTTTGATGACTGACACAGACAGCTTGCTGTGCATTATAAGAATTCATGTCTTGTCACTGAAGTAGCATATTGTAAATCCATTCATTGCTGGTGAGTGTTGTTTTCTGCGATAAAATCCTTTGCTGCAATGTTTTACCTGTGGAAACTGAAACTTACCTGTGAAGTAAGTGAACATTTTTCATTCGACCTTATGATGATAAAGCAAAACTTGGTTTATTCATCAGTCCTGTTAGTGTTCACTCAACCAGTGTTTGGATTAAAAATCCTTTTAACCTGTTTTGAGCTGTGCAGGCATGGCTGGGTGGGTTATGAACAACTTGATTTTAATTTGATCTTCTTTTGGCCACGTGACACCCATTTATACAGAGACTGACTTGATTCAGAAGAGTGTCGGTGAGTGCAAGCCAGATAAAGAAAACATCTGAAAGTGGAAGACATCAAAGCGTCCTAAGATGTGCACAGTCGGCATTATCATTTGGTCTTTGTAAGTGGAGGAAGGCCTTTGACAGCACACAACATCAACCCTTTCAAAAACTAATGACTTGGGGTTTAACACCCCATCACGAGTTAAGCATGCTCTTTCAGCTTCAGGGCACTGTTTCCCTCTGGCTGGCCCTTAACGGGCCGTAACGACCAGTTGCTCAGCAGAAGTCTGGGGTGGTGTGATGTTGCATGTCTGTTCTGGGCAGGAAGGGCCATAAAGGCTGTTCAGTGTCTGGGGTCCATTGTGGCCAAGAGCCCTTCACTGCAGGGCTACACCCTGAGATACTGACATAAATATCCTGCTGCACAGTGAGGGGGCGGCTGCCTTGTCCTGTTCAGTGTGTATCAGTGAGGAACAATGCTCATGTTTGTCCCCTGGGAAATGCTGAGGGTAGTTGGTGTCTCTTGGTCTTGTCACTTGGGTAAAGTCTGGCCTGACTGCTGCTCTCTTTCCAGCCATGAAGGAAGGGGCACAAAGTGACACTGAAACCACTGTCTGGATCAGGCTTGCCACTTGGGCTGTATTACTAGTTCACTTACATGATTTGATTTGAAGTAGAACTAGAGTCAGTTTCCTTTCCCTGTGCTGAGGTGTGGAAGTTTACTTTTCTTGTTCTGTGTTGAGTCAGTTTGAATATATCTATACTTTTCTTGTACTGAGTATAGTCAGTTAGACCTTCCGCTGTTTTTTTTCTGACAGATGCTTTTCCATTTGGTTCACTTCAGTCTCTGTCATCACTGACTTCAAAATAAAACACAACCAAACAGGCGAAAGAAAGTATCACTGATCTTTATTTACAAGGTTTTTTTTCTTTTTCTAATGACTGGAATTCACCTCTCTAAGCAAAGCAGTGTAGTGCTTTCAGAGCTTGCTAAATATATATGAGTGTGTGTGTGTATTTATATACTGCAATTTCCCGCCTTAAAATATTGTCTGCAGCACAAGAGGTGACCCCCCCCCCCCCAACCCTCCCCCACCTTTATTCTTTTTTTTCTTAATAAACACAATCAGAATGCATGTATAACAGCAACTGTGTTCAGTACTGAATATATACTTTGGTATATTGTACGCCTTTGCCTTCAGAATACTAATGGAGACATCAGACAATGTGTGCCTGAGCTGCAGTAACAAAACTTGATATATTATCCAGTCTGACACATGTCCTGCATAAGCAAGTATTATGCAGTGACTGAAGCTGAATAATGAGATGTGAAGCATGATCAAATAATGTGTAGAGAAGTTCATCCTGTGTCTAGTGCGTGTGCAGGGGCTGAGCAACTGCACATGATATATTTCAGACACGTCTGAAAGGGTCTGACATAATAAGAGGTCAAAACATGTACCTTGCAGGCCAGAAATTACAGCGTGCTGAATATGCGTCATCAACAAACAAAACTAGTTACCCATCAGCATCACATGTAAAATTATTACCAAAAATTATTACCCAATATTTCTTAAACGGGAACAATGAAACCTTCAACTCTGTATACTTGTCGCATGCAAAATTATTACCCAATATTTCTTAAACGGGAACAGTGAAACCTTCAACTCTGTATACTTGTCGCATGCAAAATTATTACCCAATATTTCTTAAACGGGAACAGTGAAACCTTCAACTCTGTATACTTGTCGCATGCAAAATTACTACCCAATATTTCTTAAACGGGAACAATGAAACCTTCAACTCTGTATACTTGTCGCTATGATAATATTGTTCTGCTTTATGGTTTTTCACCACAATTTGCATCAGAGACAGTAAACTATGTACAGCAAAGAAAAGCAACATTTTCTTGCCGTCCTAAACTTGAACATCATTAACGAAGCACACAGCTGGAGGAATGACTGCTTAGAGATATATACATCAGCAAAACACGAAAAACATTACAACACTTCAGTTTCTTGTACATACATCTTGTTCTCCAAACACCATACATCACATCTCTCTGCATACATAATCCACACCTGCTCAGAAAACCTATCCTTCTAAACAGAAAAAAACAAGATCGTAAGTGAAATTGAGGTAACGGTTTAAACCAAGCTGCTAAACTGCTTCCATGGCAAAACAAACGAAAACTGCAAAAACACTGAAGGAAATGGGGGAACACAACAAGTAGAACCCATACATGTTCTTTAACAGACATTGTGCAACTGTACACAGATATGAAGATGCCATTTTTTCATTGACAATGTAAGCCACAAGTGACGCAATAAATTAAAACTTTTGCAGCAGTGCACACACACCCACGGGACATGTACACACACACTTTGTCATGTGAAACACAGAATTTGTCTGTGGTCCATAGATGATGGATCAATCAACTATCATTGCTGATTACAAACTAAGCTTAACACAGCTAAATTAATTCCAATGGCTGGAACACTTTGATAAATTTTGCTGGCAGTGGATATAGCTAGCAATTAAGGCATGGAACATTTTTGTTTTTTATATACAAATATAAGAAAGAAGAAAGGCATAAAAAAAAAAGCAAGGCATGGAAAACTTTATACTAATCCTGGTACAACACAGTGAGCAAAAAACTCAAGCTTCAAAATCAAAGGCATTATACATCCTATTTCACTGACAACAAGGCGCTTTGGATTATAAAAGGTGCATCCTCCAAAATTCTTAAAGAATTACTGAAGTTAACAATTAATAAGGCGCACATTGAAACGATGAGAAGTACCAAGACTATTGTGAGCTTCCTTTACTAACCCTGGTGTCAGACATGCCCAAAAGATACAGACACCTGTAGACTAGTGCTTATCGGGGGAAATTTGGGCAACACTCCCAAAGATGCATCTGTGAAGTGGATGACTTGACTGGGTGGTCCAAGCCTTGTTCCCACCTAAGCCCACAACATACTGAACAGAAGGAAGGGGTGGGCCACTGGCAAAAAAAGCAAAAAAAAAGAAAAAGAAAAAGAAAAAAAAGCAGTGATATTCATTTGATGGGGTTCACACCCACTTTCCATCATCAGTCCATAACAGTGATGGCCTCGAGGTAACGCATCCGCCTAGGAAGCGACAGAATCTGAGCGCGCTGGTTCAAATCACGGCTCAGCTGCCGATATTTTCTCTCCCTCCACTAGACCTTGAGTGGTGGTCTGGACACTAGTCATTCGGATGAGATGATAAACCCAGGTCCCGCGTGCAGCACACACTTAACGCACGTGTGCTTATCGGGAAATTTGGGCAACACTCCCAAAGATGCATCTGTGAAGTGGATGACTTGACTGGGTGGTCCAAGCCTTGTTCCCACCTAAGCCCACAACATACTGAACAGAAGGAAGGGGTGGGCCATTGGCAAAAAAAGCAAAAGAAAAAAAAAAGCAGTGATATTCATTTGATGGGGTTCACACCCACTTTCCATCATCAGTCCATGACAGTGATGGCCTAGAGGTAACGCATCCGCCTAGGAAGCGAGAGAATCTGAGCACGCTGGTTCAAATCACGGCTCAGCTGCCGATATTTTCTCTCCCTCCACTAGACCTTGAGTGGTGGTCTGGACACTAGTCATTCGGATGAGATGATAAACCCAGGTCCCGTGTGCAGCACACACTTAACGCACGTGTGCTTATCGGGAAATTTGGGCAACACTCCCAAAGATGCATCTGTGAAGTGGATGACTTGACTGGGTGGTCCAAGCCTTGTTCCCACCTAAGCCCACAACATACTGAACAGAAGGAAGGGGTGGGCCATTGGCAAAAAAAAGAAAAAGAAAAAAAAAAGCAGTGATATTCATTTGATGGGGTTCACACCCACTTTCCATCATCAGTCCATGACAGTGATGGCCTAGAGGTAACGCGTCCGCCTAGGAAGCGAGAGAATCTGAGTATGCTGGTTCGAATCACGGCTCAGGTGCCGATATTTTCTCCCTCTCCACTAGACCTTGAGTGGTGGTCTGGACACTAGTCATTCAGATGAGATGATAAACCGAGGTCCCGTGTGCAGCATGCACTTAACGCACGTAAAAGAACCCATGGCAACAAAAGGGTTGTTCCTGGCAAAATTCTGTAGAAAAATCCACTTCGACAGGAAAAAACAAATAAAACTGCACGCAGGAAAAAAAAAAAGAAAAAAAAAGTGTGGCGCTATAGTATAGCGACACGCTCTGCCTGGGGAGAGCAGCCTGAATTTCACACAGAGAAATCTGTTGGGATAAAAAGAAATACAAATACAAAGAACCACATGTTGGTATCTGTTCGCTTGATCTCAGTTCTTTGCTGTGTGTGTGTGTGTGTGTGTGTGTGTGTGTGTGTGTGTGTGTGTGTGTGTGTGTGTGTGTGTGTGTGTGTGTGTGTGTGTGTGTGTGTGTGTGTGTGTGTGTGTGTGTGTGTGTGTGTGTGTGTGTGTGTGTGTGTGTGTGTGTATGCATGTCTGTGTGGTGAAAGGTCATAAACTTAAAACAATAAAAACAAAAACAAAACTTTTTTTTTACTGCAGTCCACACAGTTACCAGCACAAAGATGTATGTGTTTAATTAACTCTTGTCATCTTTTCATCTTACTTCACAGCGTTTTTATTCATTATTTAATGTATTTATTTGTTTATTCTTTAAGCACACACACTACAACATTCCTTTAGAACATTTCCAGAGCCATTCAACAACAACAGAAGTATGACTTGAAGAGTTAAACCACAGTTTATGGAATACTGAAAAGCATCACAATCAAAACCACAAGGCAACAGTTCTACAGATGTCCCAAGTACGCTTCACTTCAACGCAAGGTGCAGCATGATTGCTTTCACAACAACAACAACAACAACAAATCACATTCACCCACAAAACTGATTCTCTGGCAATTAGTTCTGGCACAAGGTGGCTCATCTGGGACTGGCAATGAACACACCACTCATGGCCACCAGCATTGCAATGCCCTTCGCTTGAGTTGTCAGTGTACGGATGGCAAGTCAACACACCAAGCACCCACAAACACTGTGGACAGCTGTGGTCTGTAATAGTTTTTTTAAAATATCATACACGCCTGGCTGCTGCTCAGAGAACTATACAAGTATGCCCCTCTTATAACTAACAAGCTCCTGTGTGTGGTGTTATATGCATATATATTCTTTAATACATTTTATATCATGGCACACTGTCAGTGATTGTCTCTCTCTCTCTCTCTCTCTTTTTCTTCCACCACTCGCTTCCTACCTCTAACCGCTCTCAATATGACAGTCCCTTTTTTTTTTTATAACACTCTCTCTCTCTCTCTCTCTCTCTCTCTCACCCATTTTCTGATTCATCTTGTCATCCCGTTAAGCCCTCATGAATGTTAAACCATGCTTAGTCAGTGTCATCTCTGTTCCTGGCACTCTTCCCGTCAAGTTATTTTTCTTGAAGTCTGTTGCCAGTTTTCTGACAAGTTTTCTCATCAGTTATCAGGAAAACAGATTAATAATATCGTCAAACTCCGGGGCGACCGTCACGCCACCCGGTCCAAGGTTTTGTTGCGCTCCTTCTGTCCATGCGGTTTCTCTCACAGGGTATTGCACTCGTGGTTCAACAGCTATTTACACAGGTCTCTGAAACTGGAAGGCTGCTTTCTGGCACAAATCATCTGCTCTCTCTCTCTCTCTCTCTCTCTGCACTCACACTGCTCGCCTTCTGGCACTCTTGTCATCAACATCACTGTCGTTGTACTCTGTGGACAGCCTTTACTTTGTGATGCCTAGCTTCATGAAATTCCTGTTCTAGGTGCTGTGGTCACCATTTGCCTTGTCACACAGTCTAGCATTCCTGTCAACATGTCACTTTTCTTGTAGGCACAAGGTCCACTTCCCTGTGTGATACCATTTTCTTTTTCTTCTTCTTTTTTTGGTGTTTCTTTTAAGTTCAGGTAGTTTCAACTAATAGAATGCTCCTCTTGCACTCAAGACGGTCCACTCCCTAGCTCTTAAATCATCATTTTTCTTTACACTGCTTTCCAGCACTCAAATCATCGCTTTTCTTACACTCAAGACAGTCTGCTTTTTAGCACTCAAATTATCACTTTTTCTTTACACTCAAGACAATCTGTTTCTCGCACTCAAATCCTCACTTTTCCTTACACTCATAACTGTTTCTGGCGCTCATATCCTCGATTTTCTTTACACTCCAGACAGTCTGGTTTCTTGCACTCTGATCAGTATCAGTCTTGCGCATGACCAGTCCTTTCAATCCTCACTTTTCTTCACACATTCCAGGCAAGTTTCCCCAACACTCTTGTGGTCTTCGGTCTCTCACTGTGTCTCCCCTTTCTCATCAGCACACACACACACACACACTTCAGCTACTGTATCCCTACTTCAACCACCGCTGTCTTTCTCACATTCCCATGTTCCCTTGGCTGGGTTTTTTTTTTTTTTTTTCCCCCCCCATTCCAGTTTTTTCTTCTTCTGATCACAATATTTCAATCCTCTGTACACCACTGTCTCTTTCTGGGTCACACCCACACCAAACTAGGATCATCATCATGATCATGAGGCAACAGTGGCACCGAGGGAGGAGGAGGTGGGGGGTGAGGTGGCGACGGCTCGACTAGGACTGTAACCGTTCCTGTTGTTGTTGTTGTTGCTGGTGGTGGTGGTAGTAGTGACGGTGGTGACGTTTTCCGAGTGCTCCGTTTCTGCTTTGATCCGGCGCCAGGTGGTGGCACCGAGGGCTTTGGCGAAGTGATCGTCCACAGAGCCCGTGAAGACGTCCAAGGCAGGGTCGTTCTGCGACTGGAGGGCCTTCCATGTGGAGTCACCCAGCGCTTTGGCAAAGTGGTCG
>NC_134900.1:11993542-11996042 GCF_041734735.1 Babylonia areolata | reverse complement strand
ATACACACGAAGGGGGTTCAGGTACTAGCAGGTCTGTACATATGTTGACCTGGGAGATCGGAAAAATCTCCACTCTTTACCCACCAGGTGCCGTTACCGTGATTCGAACCCGGGACCCTCAACTCGAAAGTCCAACCACTAAACCAGTCAGCTATTGCGCCCGTGCTGTTTTGGTTTATAAATACACGCCATGCCACATCTGCTCGAAAGGGGGAAGAAAAAAAAACCCCTAACCTACACGAAGACTCAAACGCGTTGGTTTGGCCTTGACAGCCATGAATCTATGAATTATGGACCAATACATGTCCGTGCTTGAGAGCCTGCCAAGCGAACCGAAAGTAGAATTCTTGACTTTCTTTTTTTCTTTTGGAACTGGACGCTTACGTACATAAACTAAATCAAGACATACATGAAGTCACACAAACTTACGATGACATAGATACATACACATACACACACGCAAGCTCGTGTTACATGTCTGCACATGGGAACATGATGATTAGCACACGGGAGGGGGAAAAAAAGAAGAAGAAAAAAAAAGTGGGGGTGTTTTACATTTTTTTTCACGAGGAAACGAAAATACACCATATGTACTATGATATCTTGAATTCAGCTGAATACGAGAATATTACAGATTAAGATAAGATAGTTTTAAGCCATGTTAAACATGCACATCATCAAAAAGTGGTGTATAAAAGAACCAACTATTGGTAAATTTGTTATATTCCGAATTGATTACAGCAATATACTTTTCAATATAATATCGTGTTTTTAAATATTTTTAAAAAAAAGGATTAAAAAATGGTATGCATTTATTCATTTCAAAGTGACCCCAAGAGAAAGAGGAGGGCAGGTGTATTAGTTTTACATTTGGGCCAGCAGTCAAGTGAGAGCTGTATTATCAATGGTTTCTCCAGTCAATGGGAAATCATTAACAGCTTAGTCTTTTGTGAAAGACTGTGACTCTCAAACTAGGAGGCAAAATTGCACTGGCTCTTAGTTCTGCAGCCTTGTGGGCTGGTTGGCCTTTGGGAACCATCCCAACGCCGGCCGACTGTCCTAAAACCCTCTTGGCCGAGAGAGTGGGGATGTAACTTGGGCAAGACACTCTCCACTATAATCAAATTCTAGCCACAATAGTCGGAACAGCAGTTGCCTCCTCTGCTCTTCTGATGGCCATAGTCGAACACGACTGACTAATATATATATATATATATATTTTTATTTTATTTTTATTTATTTATTTTTTTTTTAATGACGTGCCGGGCCTAGCTGAAAGGTACGTAAGTATTCTAACATCTGATAAGGGTTAGATCTCTCTCTCCCTCTCTCTGTATATACAGAGAGAGAGAGAGGGGGAGAGAGAGATCTAACCCATATATATATATATATATATATATATATATATATATATATATATATATATATATATATATGTTGGAATGATAAGGTACCCTTGTGTCTATTTTCCATGATTTTGTGTTCCCACGGTTCTATCTTCCCCAACGGTTTTGGACGACTGTATAATTCTATATATATATATATATATATATATCAGCAACTTATATCCACTGACCTGTGATACGGGGTGAAGAATGTGTGTGTGTGAGTGTGTGTGTGTGTGTGTGTGTCTGTGTCTATGTCTGTGTGCATGTGTGTGTGTGAGTAAGTGACGAGCTACCACAGGGTCCTGTCGTGTCGGAGCGCTTTGCTGTCGTGCACTGTGTCCCCAGTACCGTCTTCCCACAGTTCTAAAGCTTCCCCCCCCCCACTCCGACCCCCGACCCCCACCCCCCCACCCCCAACTACACAGCACCTGTCTGGCCAACTGCTGACAGAGAGAAGTGAAGTGGGAGTATCATCTGATTACTTATTCTTTTTTCTTTTCTTTTTTTCTCAGATCGAGTCCCCCCCATGACTGCACGGATCAACAAGAGGAGAGGAAGTGTGTGTGTGTGTGTGTGTGTGTGTGGGGGGGGGGGGGGTGTTGTTGAGGGTTGGATGGGGAGGGGGGGGGGAGACAGATGGGGTGTGTGAGGGAGGGAGGGAGGGAGGGGAGGGGGGCTGTGGAGGACACCTAAGCCTCTACCCCCTCCATCCGCTTCCCATGTTTGGCGCCCACCCTCTTTCCACAGAGTCTGTACGGCTATAATGTTCCGATAGATCTCTTGTGTGTTTTTTCCCACACACAGCTCCACAACTGTATAATAACTAACTAATTGTTGTGTTGGTCCAACATCTGTCCGTTCCCACAAGTTTACAGTTTCCAAACAGCTGTGTGAAAGAGCAGGCCAATACAGCATACGTGAATATTCACTGAGACCTGTGAGAGTGTGAGGGGAAGAGGACGGATGAGGAGGGGGGGGGGGGGGGAGGGGGGAGGGGGGGGGGAAGGAGATCAAGAAAGACTTTATCATTAACCAGTTTTTTTTTGTTTGTTTGTTTGTTTTTTCTTCAAAAGAATAACAGTCGTTGACGATTTGTTGTTTGTTGAAACCTC
>NC_134900.1:11988542-11991042 GCF_041734735.1 Babylonia areolata | reverse complement strand
TGTTGTGTTGTGATTGTTGTTGTTGTGTGATCGTTTTTTTGTTGTTGTTGTGGTGGTGGTGGTGATGAGTATGGTGATGTGATGATGATGATGATGATGATGATGATAATATTATAACTGCATCTTCTGTGGAACGGTACAGATAAGGGATGTTGTGTTGTGATTGTTGTTGTTGTGTGATCGTTTTTTTGTTGTTGTTGTGGTGGTGGTGGTGATGAGTATGGTGATGTGATGATGATGATGATGATGATGATGATATTATAACTCCATCTTCTGTGGAACGGTACAGATAAGGGATGTTGTGTTGTGATTGTTGTTGTTGTGTGATCGTTTTTTGTTGTTGTTGTGGTGGTGGTGGTGATGAGTATGGTGATGTGATGATGATGATGATGATGATGATAATATTATAACTGCATCTTCTGTGGAACGGTACAGATAAGGGATGTTGTGTTGTGATTGTTGTTGTGTGATCGTTTTTTGTTGTTGTGGTGGTGGTGGTGGTGGTGATGAGTATGGTGATGTGATGATGATGATGATGATGATGATGATGATGATATAACTGCATCTCCTGTTGAACGGAACAGACAAGGGTTGTTGTGTTGTGATTGTTATTGTTGTGTCATCGTTTTTTGTTGTTGTTGTGGTGGTGGTGATGAGTATGGTGATGTGATGATGATGATGATGATGATGATGACAATATAACTGCATCTCCTGTGGAACGATACATACAGACAAGGGGTTTTGTGTTGTGATTGTTATTGTTGTGTCATCGTTTCTGTTGTGGTTGTGGTTGTGGTGATATATATGGTGATGTGATTATGATGATGATGATGATGATGATGATGATAATGATATAATTGCAGCTCCTGTGGAACGGAAGACAAGGGGTGTTGTGTTGTGATTGTTGTTGTTGTGTCATCGTTTTTGTTGTTATTGTGGTAGTGGTGATGAGTATGGTGACATGATGATGATGATGATGACGATGATGATGATGACAATATAACTGCATCTCCTGTGGAACGGTACATACAGACAAGGGGTTTTGTGTTGTGATTGTTATTGTTGTGTCATCGTTTCTGTTGTGGCTGTGGTGGTGGTGATATATATGGTGATGTGATGATGAGTATGGTGATGTGATTATGATGATGATGATGATGATGATATAACTGCATCTCCTGTTGAACGGAACAGACAAGGGTTGTTGTGTTTGTGATTGTGATTGTGATTGTTATGTGATCGTTTTTGTTGTTGTTGTGGTGGTGATCAGTATTGTGACGTGGTTATGATAATGACGATGATGATATAATAATGAGTGTTGTCATTCTTCTTCTTCTCCTGGATTATTGTGGTTGTTATTGTGTGAACATTGTTGTTATGATGATTATGGTGACATGATAATGATGGTGATATAATCATTTGTTATCATTCTTCTTCTTCTTCTTCTGCTTCCTCGTAGCAGTAGTAGTAATCAGAAGTAGTAATAGTAGTAGTGTTAGAATTATTGTTGTTTCTATCATTTCTTTCATCGTCGCGCCAATGGTAGTAGCAATAGTATTGTTATCATTATCATTATTATTAGCATCAACATCATTATCATTCTTCTTCCATCTTTTTGCCATTAATATCATATCATCACTTTATCATTGTCAGTAGTAGTAATAGTGTTGGCAGCAGCAGCAGCAGCAGTAGTTGTATTAGTAGTAGTAGTAGTGGTAGTAGTAGTAGTAGTATCGATCACACCAGGGCTGGTACAGACACACACCCAGTGCACTGGTGGATGTGAAATACATTTCAGACCGGAAACACACCCAAGTTTCGCGCTGCACTTTTGCAGTAGACCAATTACTCTCTTTGATTGACACACATATAATTTCGCGTGTACGTTCGTGTATGTGTGTGCGCGCTGACCGAGAGACAGACAGACATGCAGGCAGACAGACAGACGGACCCCAAAACGGACCGACCAAAAGACAGCCATGCATACAAATCAATACAAATTTTATTTACAAATCATCATCATTTTCCAAGGGCACCCCTTTAAGTCTAATGCTGAACCGAACTGAGTAATGTGCTCACTTGAATAAATACGTGTTCGATTCACACTCACAGAAGCATGAAATAGCAACCTAATGGCATAAATTTATAGCTTGGCAAAAGAAATCAAAGCTGGAGTTTCGTGGGGCGAGGCGAGCGGGTGGGGGGGCAGGGGGCGGAGCGGGGGGGGGGGGGGGTTCAGGGAGGCGTGATAGGAGGCAAAGGGGGGCGGAGGGAGGACGTGGTGTAAGACGGATGGGGTGGAGAGTGTCAGACAAACATTCAATCAAAGCAGGCAAATGAAGAAGAAGAAGAAGAAGAAGAAAAAAAAAAATCTTCTATCCACTCAAGCAGGTTTGAATCGGAACTTGCTGCCGCGAGTGGGGTAAAAAAACAACAACAAAAAAACAAAACAAAAAACGGTCTACTTATCTACATTTTATTTATTCAGTATGTCGGCTTGCAA
>NC_134900.1:11976042-11981042 GCF_041734735.1 Babylonia areolata | reverse complement strand
GTGTGTGTGAGAAGAAGGGGGTCATTGGGAAGGGGGTGGGGGAGGACCCGGCGAAAAGTCAGTAAAAGCTAAAAGCACCTCATGCCTGATTAAACTTAAAAGGAGGACGGTTATAATCTGGGTTTTTTTTGTTTTTTTTTGTTTTTTTGTTTATTATTATTATTATTATTATTATTATTATTATTTTATCACTATCAGCCACAACTTGTCAATGAAGTAAGAGTTTTGGGGGAATAATCAATGACAGCTGTACTCTACGAAACCAAATTAAGAAAAGAAAGAACAGAAAGAAAGAAAAAGAAAAAGAGAAAGAGAAACGACAGCTTTATTCCATGTGTTAGAAGAGCATCGCTCCATTTCTTCTCGATCAGCAGAGACAAAGATGGCCTCACACACACACACACACACACACACACTTTCATTCACAATGAATGTATTCTAATAGTGTTGGCAAAGACTGACTGGCAGTAGCACACACCGTGTACATAATTTAACTCTTTCCATACGAACGGCGAAAGAGACGACGTTAGCAGCGTTTCACCCCAATTACCATCATCAAAATATTGCAAGTGGAAGGCTCTTATACTGAAGACGTGAATGTTGACAAAGAATACCACAATTCTGACGACGGAAGCTAAAGGTTGGGTCATTCAGACACCCACTGGACATCCGAGGGGTCTGTGTACAGGAGAAGAGAGGACCGGCCGTACTGAGTGAGTTAAAGCCTGAGCGTCACAGGCTTTATCTTCTCCACACCTCCTCACTCTGCTGGCCACAGAAGGGGAGAAGACAGGAAGTGAGGAAGAAGGTAAAAAGTAGAATAAGAAGAACGAAGAACGAAGAGCGAAGAACGAAGAAGAAGAAGAAGCAGCGCTGTTGCATACACCACAGGGAAGAAGAAGAAAAGAAGAAAAGGGCGGAAGGAAGGAAGGAATGGAGAAGAAGAAGAAGAAAGGAAGGAAAGAATGGAGGAAGGAAGGAAGGAATGGAGAAGAAGAAGAAGAAGAAGAAGAAGAAGAAGAAGAAGAAGAAGAAGAAGAAGAAGAAGAAGAAGAAGAAGAAGAAGAAAGAAAGAAAGAAAGAAAGAAAGTAAGAAAGAGGAAGGAATGGAGAAGAAGAAGAAGAAAGGAAGGAAGAAAGAAAGAAAGAAAGAAAGAAGAAGAAGAAGAAAAACAAGAGGACAAAGACGAACAAGAAAATTAACAAGAAGAAAGAAAAAAAAAAAAAGCAAGAAAGAACACGAAGAACCAAAAGAAGATGAAGAAAAAGAAGAAGAAAGAAAAAAAGAAAAAAAAAGAAAGAAGAAAGAAAGTAGTAGCGCCGTTGCACACACACACACACTACAGGGTAGGCAAAACAGTAAGTAAGGGACGAAGGAATAACAGTCTTTTTTTTTTTTTTTTCAGCTGCGACACTTCAAACAACAAAAGGACAACAAGTTATGAATGGCAGCCCTTCTCGCGTCGACTTGAGCAGTCATAACCACAGCCACTATAAAGTATACCCCTTGACAATGGAAACCAGCAAGGTGCTTTCGAAGCGCTGACGTCAATGCTAATGCCTTCTAAACAAACAAAAATAAAATAAACAAAATAAACTAAAAACTTAAAAGACACGGTGTTCTCTGCGTTGAATGTAAGTGGTGTGTTTAAATTAGCATCATTAAGGAATCTGTTACGGTACATAATTTTTTTTTTCTCTTTACTTTTTTTTTTTTGAGGAAGGTGACAGAATGGAGAACGTTTATCTGCCAATACAGTATCCGTGAGGGTGGGGGTTCAAATCTCCGTATCGCCCTTTCTCCCAAGTTTGACTCTCGAACTAACAGCCCACCCAGTCGCGGATTCGGATGAGACGGATAAACCGAGATTCCATGTGCAGCACATGCTTTGCGCACTGGAAAAGAACCCATGGCAACTTAACCGCTGTCCTCTGTCAAAAAAGTGGAGTGATGGCCTAGACGTAACGCGTCCGCCAAGGAAGCGAGAAAATCTGAGCGCGCTGATTCGAATCACGGCTCAGCCGCCGATATTTTCTCCCGCTCCACTAGACCTTGAGTGGTGGTCTGGACACTAGTCATTCGGATGAGACGATAAACCGAGGTCCCGTGTGCAGCATGCACTTAGCGCACGTAAAAGAACCCACGGCAACAAAAAGGGTTGTTCCTGGCAAAATTCTGTAGAAAAATCCACTTCCATAGGAAAAACAAATAAAACTGCACGCAAGAGAGAGAGAGAGAGAGGGGGGGGTGGAGGGGGGGGAGGGGGGGGGGGGGGGCGCTGTAGTGTAGCGACGCGTTCTCCTTGGGGAGAGCAGCCCGAATTTCACACACAGAAATCTATTGTGACAAAAAGATTGTGTGAACGAAATCCAGTTTCATACACTGTACACATGGGTTATGCCGCTGGTCAGCCATCTGCCTAGCAGATATAACGTAGCGTATAGAAATAGGCATTTGTCTAAACGCAGCGACGCCCCCTTGAGAAACTGAATCTGAAAATACAAACCAAAAAAGAAAAAAAGAAAAAGAAAGCAAGAAAAAAAAAGAAAAAAAAAAGAAGAAAAAAAAAAGCCAAAAAAGCAAGCAACAACGTTCTAAGTGAAACAGCCGAGAAACGTTACTTCACTTCTATCTTTTACTGGCTCGTTACTTTTATTTTGACAATAAATCCATCACCCCACACCCCCTCTCTAGGGTACAAGAAAAAAGGAAAAGAAAAAAAAAAAGAGCACACATTATCGCACGCCCACGCGCCAAGACATCCTTCTTTACAACTCTCTCTCTCTCTCTCTCTCTCTCTCCAACAAGGATCCAGTTGTCTGGTTTTGTGTAAAACGTTGTTCAGATGTTTTGGGGAGACGGGAAACTGAAGCAGATATATACCTTTAAAAGCATAAGCCACAGAAGATGAATGGATACAGATCTGTCTCCCCCCCCTACCCCGCCTTTCCCCCAGCCCCCCGCCCCCCCCCCCCCTCTCTCTCTCTCTCTCTCACACACACACACACTGACACACGGGGGAAACGGATACAGACTCATGTGAGAGAGATGGGATGGGAGGGTGGAGGAGGATGATAGTGGTGGTCCTGAGGAAAGGGTGCTAGTGCACTGACGCTGTAACTGTCCGAACACCAGTTCTGATAAATGTGCACCGTGTGTGTGTGTGTGTGTGTGTGTGTTAGGGGTGAGGATAGCGTGTGGGGGCCACGTTCAAAATCTGTGCTCTTCTTTCGAGTCATCTTAAACTACGATGGAAACTGATGCAAATGCGTGTTAAATATCATATCCGGTGGGGCTGCTCTGTTCTCTCTCTCTCTCTCTCTCTCTCTCTGTCTGTCTATCTATCTTGTCACTCATCGCGTCTTTGATGGATAGAACATAATCCGGCGCTGAAAACGCTAAATAGGCTACACTGACAGCGCTATACATGACAACATGTCTTTGTTAGTCTGATGCGGCACAGTTAACTCTGACAAGAAATTAATTACTCAGTACAAAAGATATGTTGTTGTTGTTGCTGTCAGTTTTTAATGTACGGAAATTTTTATTAACAACACACACACAGACACGCACGCCAAACACACAAACACACACACACACCAAACACACACACACACACACACCAAACACACACACACACACACACACACACAAATACACACAAACACACACACACAAACACACACCAAACACACACACACACACACACACACACACCACGACTGACCCCCACCCTCTAAGCGTACCTTTGCCGCCACAGCCACAGTAGCACGGACACCACAGCCGTGGCGAATCGAGGTAGTAACAGCTATCGGGCAACAGATGACTCAGCCCTGCAGTAGCCGTGGTCCCCGAAGCCAACAGGGGCAGCATAGGGACGTGACAAGACTCACGGTGGCACGGGGACAAAGTAGGGGACAGCACCACACGAGGAGGAGGAGGAGGAGGAGGAAGACAGGGAGGAGGAGGAGGACAAGGAGGAGGAGGAGGGGACCTCCACACAGAAGAAGGTCTCCTCCACAAAGCTGGCGGGAGCGTCATCAGAGGAAGCTGGAACCTCGGGAGAGGACCCCCCATACACACGGTGTCCACCAAACCGCCACCGATACTACTGTAACCCCCGCCACTGCTGCCGCTGCGAATCCCCCCGAGTCCCCAGCGCTCCAGAAGCGGGTTGTAGGGCCAGTCGGGGCCCACAAGTGACATCGTTGTAGTGCTGCTGCTGCTGCTGCTGCCGACTCCGGGGGCCGCCGCGGCTATCGTCGGTGCAGCAGCGAGGATCGGCGGTGGGGTGGGGAGGGCGCATACGCGGGAATCCAGCATTTGAGGTTGAGGAGCTTCTTCTTCTATTTTCTTTTTTCTTCTTCTTCTTTTTTTCCACGTAGTCAGTGTGAAAACAGGGACTTTAATCAACCCGGAAACTGGCTTGACTTAACTCACTCAGTACGGCCAGTCCTCTCTTCTCCTCTACACAGACACCTCGGATGTCCAGTGGGTGTCTGAATGACCCAACCTTTAGTTTCCGTCGTCAGAATTGTGGTATTCTTTGTCCACATTCACGTCTTCAGTATAACAGCCTTCCGCTTGCAATATTTTGATGATGGTAATTGGGGTGAAACGCTGTTAACGTCGTCTCTTTCGCCGTTCGTATGGAAAGAGTTAACCTAGAAAACTCCGTGACCGTTCTTCACACAGCGGGTTCTTATTTTCACACATATATGGACTTTGTTAACCTGATATGAACCAGGCAAACGGATAGCCTACACACGTGTACTGATACTCTGAATGACCATTCAGTCCCCCACTGCACTGAGTGCTTGGAACAGCCTGTTTCCAAGCCAAACGAACAGCTGCTTCAACAGCACGGGTCTAACACAACCGAACCGAAACTCCCGACTAGAAAACACGACAATAATCCCGAAATCTCTGCAGGCGTGGTAATGTTTCTTAAAGTCGCACTAATTTTTGTGTACGTGTGTATGCGATTAAGTCAAGCTGG